>NC_042989.1:42030066-42162566 GCF_901001165.1 Salmo trutta
GAGAGCAGCCAGACAGAGACAGAGAGAGCAGCCAGACAGAGACAGAGAGAGCAGCCAGACAGAGACAGAGAGAGCAGCCAGACAGAGAGAGAACAGCCAGACAGAGAACTAGAGAACAGCCAGACAGAGAGAGCAGCCAGACAGAGAGAGAACAGCCAGACAGAGAACTAGAGAACAGCCAGACAGAGAGAACAGCCAGACAGAGAGAGAACAGCCAGACAGAGAGAGAACAGCCAGACAGAGAGAGAACAGCCAGACAGAGAGAGAGCAGCCAGACAGAGAGAGAGCAGCCAGACAGAGAGAGAGCAGCCAGACAGAGAGAGAGCAGCCAGACAGAAGCAGAGCGATGGAGTGTAACAGACCATAATGAAGAACAAGGGATTATAATGAGTTGATCTTGTGTACTCACGATGAGTATGGCTACGAAGCTGGCCAGAGTAGTGTTCCAGTCTCCACTAGCTGCAGCCGAGGCCTTCCCCACCAGCATGCTGTAGAAGATGAAGTCTCCTAGACCCAGTTTCACTCCCCCTGGGGAACACAACCATGTTATACCACACTGATCCTAACCCTGTAACCCAGTAATCCCGTAACTCCGTAAACCTGTAACCCCCCCGGTAACCCCAACCCCCTGGTAACCCCAACCCCCTGGTAACCCCAAACCCCCCCCCCCCCCCGGTAACCCGGTAACACCCCCCGGTAACACCCCCCGGTAACCCCAACCCCCTGGTAACCCCAACCCCCTGGTAACCCCAACCCCCCCCCGGTAACCCGGTAACACCCCCCGGTAACCCCCCCCTGGTAACCCCCCCCCCGGTAACCCTACACCCTGTAATCCTATAACCCTGTTATCCTAATTCACCCCGGTAACCAATTAGACTCCGTATGCCAGTCTTCATTGGACCCAGAAACACAGGACAAACACATCCTGAAAACAGGATGACAGATTTTTTTGTTCAACCATGTCCGTCACGTTTGACAGGATGCCACAATATCCTAAAACACTAAAACACTAATATCCTAAAACACTAAAACACTAATATCCTAAAACACTAAAACACTAAAACACTAATATCCTAAAACACTAAAACACTAATATCCTAAAACACTAATATCCTAAAACACTAAAACACTAATATCCTAAAACACTAATATCCTAAAACACTAAAACGCTAATATCCTAAAACACTAAAACACTAATATCCTAAAACACTAAAACACTAATATCCTAAAACACTAAAACACTAATATCCTAAAACACTAAAACACTAATATCCTAAAACACTAAAACACTAATATCCTAAAACACTAAAACACTAATATCCTAAAACACTAAAACACTAATATCCTAAAACACTAAAACACTAATATCCTAAAACACTAAAACACTAATATCCTAAAACACTAATATCCTAAAACACTAAAACACTAATATCCTAAAACACTAAAACACTAATATCCTAAAACACTAAAACACTAATATCCTAAAACACTAATATCCTAAAACACTAAAACACTAATATCCTAAAACACTAAAACACTAATATCCTAAAACACTAAAACACTAATATCCTAAAACACTAAAACTCTTCAGAAAGTCTCTTCACACGCCTTGACTTTTTCCACATTTTGTTGTTGTTCCCGCCCGAATTAAAAAATTGGATTCAATTGAGATCGTTTTTGTCACTGATTTACACACAATAACCTCATGTCAAAAGTGGAATTATGTTTTTAGAAATTTGTACAAATTAATTAAAAATGAAAAGCTGAAATGTCTTGAATCAATCATTTTTCAACCCTTTTGTTATGACCTAAATAAGCCTAAATAAGTTCAGGAGTAACATTTTGCAAGTCATATAATAAGTTGCATGGATTCACTCTGTGTGCAATAATAGTGTTTAACATGATTTCTGAATGACTACCTCATCTCTTTACCCCACACATACAATTATCCGTAAGGTCCCTCAGTCGAGCAGTGAATTTCAAACACAGATTCAACCACAAAGACCAGGGAGGTTTTCCAACGCCTCACAAAGAAGGTCACGTGCATCCTGTTTGCAACAAGGCACCAAAGTAATACTGCAAATAATGTGGCAAAGCAATTCACTTTTTGTCCTGAATACAAAGTGTTATGTTTTGGGGCAAATCCAAATGCAACACATTACTGAGTACCACTCTCCATATTTTCAAGCATAGTGGTGGCTGCATCATGTTATGGGTATGCTTGTAATCCTTAAGGACTTTTTCAGGATAAAAATAAAAACGGAGCTAAGTACAGGCAAACTCCTAGAGGAAAACCTGGTTCAGTCTGCTTTCCACCAGACACTGGGAGATGAATTCACCTTTCAGCAGGACAATAACCTAAAACACAAGGCCAATCCTACACTGGAGTTGCTTACCAAGAAGACAGTAAAATGTTGCTGAGTGGCCGAGTTCCAGTTTTGTCTTAAATTGTCTTGAAAATCTATGGCAAGACCTGAAAATGGTTGTCTAGCAACGATCAACAACGGTTGTCTAGCAACGATCAACAACGGTTGTCTAGCAACGATCAACAACGGTTGTCTAGCAACAATCAACAACGGTTGTCTAGCAACAATCAACAACGGTTGTCTAGCAACAATCAACAACGGTTGTCTAGCAACAATCAACAACGGTTGTCTAGCAACGATCAACAACGGTTGTCTAGCAACGATCAACAACGGTTGTCTAGCAACGATCAACAACGGTTGTCTAGCAACGATCAACAACGGTTGTCTAGCAACAATCAACAACGGTTGTCTAGCAACAATCAACAACGGTTGTCTAGCAACAATCAACAACGGTTGTCTAGCAACAATCAACAACTAATTTGAAGAATAAATGTGCAAATGTTGCACAATCCAGGTGTGGAAAGCTCTTAGAGATTTACCCAGAAATCCTCACAGCTGTAATCACTACCTAAGGTGATTCTAACATTTATTGCCAAAGAGGCTTGAATACTTATGTAATCAAGATTAGTGTTTTATTTTTCGTAAATTTCTTTACAAATGTTAGAATTTTTCTTCCACTTTGATATGAGTATTTTGTGTAGATCGTTGACAAAAAAAAATGACAATAGAAAAATATAAAAAGTCCAGGGGTGTGAATACTTTCTGAAGTGAGAATGCTGTTCATTGACTACAGCTCAGCGTTCAACACCACAGTGGCCTCCCAGCTCATCACAAAGCAAAGGACCTTGAACACCTCCCTCTGCAAATGGATCCTGGATTTTTACAGGCTGCCCCCAGATGGTGAGGGGAGGCAACAACACGTCCACAACGTTGATCCTCAACACGTGCTCAGTCCCCTCCTGTACTCCCTGTTCACCCACGACCGAGTGGCCAAGCACAACTCCAACACCACCATTAAGTTTGCTGACGACACGACGGTGGTCGGCTTGACCACAGACGAAGAAACAGCCTATAGACAGGATGTCAGTGATATGGCAGTGTGGTGCCAGGACAACAACCTCTCCTTCAACATCATCAGCAAGACAAAGTTGCAGTTCGTGGACTACAGGAAATGGAGGTGCGGACAGCCACCCAACCCACATCGACGGGGCTGCAGTGAAGCGGGTCGAGAGCTTCAAGTTCCTCGGTGTCCACATCACTAATGAATTAACATGGTCCAAAACACACCAACACGGTGGTGAAGAAAGCATTTACAACCCCTCTTCCCGCTCAGGAGGCTGAAAAGGTTTGGCATGGAACCTCAGATCCTCAAAACGTTCTACAGCTGCACCATCGAGAGCATCTTGACTGGCTGCATCACCGCCTGGTATGGCAACGTCTTGGCATCCAACTGCGAGGCGCTCCAGAGGGTAGTGAGTATTGCCCAGTACATCACTGGGGTTGAGCTCTCTGCCATCAAAGGACCTCTATACCTGGCGGCGTTCAGAGGAAGGCTCTAAAAAGACTACAGACACCAAAGTCATTGTACCGGTGCACCAAGTCTAGAACCAGCAGGACCCTAAAGACCTTCTACCACCAAGCCATAAGACTGCTAAAGAGTTAACCAATAGCTACTGGTACCCAGTGTATAGAGCCATGTTATCATTGACTCAGTACTGGTACCCAGTGTATAGAACCATGTTATCATTGACTCAGTACTGGTACCCAGTGTATAGAGCCATGTTATCATTGACTCAGTACTGGTACTCAGTGTATAGAGCCATGTTATCATTGACTCAGTACTGGTACCCAGTGTATAGAACCATGTTATCATTGACTCAGTACTGGTACTCAGTGTATAGAACCATGTTATCATTGACTCAGTACTGGTACCCAGTGTATAGAGCCATGTTATAATTGACTCAGTACTGGTACCCAGTGTATAGAGTGTTATCATTGCTCATTGGTGTATTTATAATAACGTGTTATAGAAGAAGAAAACATTCTCTGCAATATTGGGAAGGGCGTAAGTAAGCATTTTGTTGTTATGCCAGGGTGTACACTATACAGCTATTAAAATCCTAACTTCACTGAGCCTCACATTTAAAAAGTCTGACTCTACGATCTAGCGCACACACTACAATATTCTGATATGGTGTAATGAGCTAGAACAGACTGTAACTCAAAGCTGCCTCCTAAAATGTTCACTCACGCTTGCCATAGTTAAAGGGCTGGTGAACTTCAGAGCTGGAAAGATTTGACGCTTTGGTTAAAAAGGCATGTAGAAAACACATACTAGTTGTGATCGTGACTCCTGCTGGAGAGTCCGCGCGTTCCGGGCGACGTGAAACCAACGTTATCGTGACGCTGGCTTCTTCTCTGGCGAGCTCTCGTTGGCTCTCGCTGATCACCGTTCTCAAAAACTTGTCGTTGCACATCTCACACTGCAACAGCGTCGCAGATTTTGTATTCAATAAATGTGAATAAATTTTTATTTTTATTTTTTTAAATCAGGACATCGGACTGCTCAAAGATGGAATCGGTTGTCCTCAGATTGCGTCTCTGGATCGCTCACATTAAACGAGCGGTGGTAACGGCCGCGCGCCCTGATTAGGAAACGGTATGGGAATTGCTTTTTCGAAACGACATGGGGATTGTTCTCCGAAACGTGACAAATACAAATTGTATTTATTGTTACTGTTTCAGTACTCACTCTCCTCATCATCATCGTCCATTACGGGCGGTCTGGCAGAGGGGAGTTGTTGGATCTCCCGTCGGGTCTCGTCCGTGGATTGGAGGGGTCCCAGCTGATGCTCCTGATGCCCCATCCAGTTAGGGGTGAACCCTCCGTCATCCTCTGGGGGGCTGAGTGGGGCCGGGCCTAGAGCCAGGGCTGGGGGGGGAGGATGGAGAAGTCAAATATTATACACGAGGAGGCGATGAGCCCAGGGCTAGATAGGGCTGCTGCAGGGGAGGGAGAGAAGAATTCAGATAAAAAAAATTGGAGATGCCATAAAAAGGAGGCATGTTTTGGGGTTCAATTGTGGCCAGAGAGGGTAGGGTAGATGGGAGGGCAGAAAATAATTATGATACTACAAAAACACTTCAGAAAAGAATCATATTACGGGGTGCAAGTGAGGCCAGGGCTAGGCGGCTAAAGGAGAGGGTAGAGAGACATTTAAAACACCAGACACCAGAGACTCACATTGACTCTCAACCTGAGTGACGGGGGCCTCTGTTGAGTTCTTCCTGGTCATCGGTCTGTGTCCGAGGCCAGTGTCTGCCATGTTGACCAGCCACACCATGGTCGCTGGGAATGGAGGGACAAGAATGGTACAGTAGACATTACATTACTCGGCAGCTACGGGCATTCATGTTTAAAGACAAACAACAATCAACAAGACATCCACAATATCTTAACTGTATACCAGATTCACTGCCTGTCTGAAAGCAAGTGCTAAAGCTAGTGAAAACATATAGCATAGAAAATACTAACAGGCAACACATCAGTTTCCATCATCGACGAGTCATAATACCGTATCCATCGACGAGTCATAATACCGTATCCATCAACGTGTCAAAATACCGTATCCATCAACGACGAGTCAAAATACCGTATCCATCAACGACGAGTCATAATACCGTATCCATCGACGAGTCATAATACCGTATCCATCAACGACGTGTCATAATACCGTATCCATCAACGAGTCATAATACCGTATCCATCAACGACGTGTCATAATACCGTATCCATCAACGACGTGTCATAATACCGTATCCATCAACGAGTCATAATACCGTATCCATCAACGTGTCATAATACCGTATCCATCAACGAGTCATAATACCGTATCCATCGACGTGTCATAATACCGTATCCATCAACGACGAGTCATAATACCGTATCCATCAACGACGAGTCATAATACCGTATCCATCAACGACGTGTCATAATACCGTATCCATCAACGACGAGTCATAATACCGTATCCATCAACGACGAGTCATAATACCGTATCCATCAACGACGTGTCATAATACAGTATCCATCAACGACGAGTCATAATACCGTATCCATCAACGACGAGTCATAATACCGTATCCATCAACGACGAGTCATAATACCGTATCCATCAACGACGAGTCATAATACCGTATCCATCAACGACGAGTCATAATACCGTATCCATCAACGACGAGTCATAATACCGTATCCATCAACGACGAGTCATAATACCGTATCCATCAACGACGTGTCATAATACCGTATCCATCAACGACGAGTCATAATACCGTATCCATCAACGTGTCATAATACCGTATCCATCAACGACGAGTCATAATACCGTATCCATCAACGACGAGTCATAATACCGTATCCATCAACGAGTCATAATACCGTATCCATCAACGTGTCATAATACCGTATCCATCAACGAGTCATAATACCGTATCCATCAACGTGTCATAATACCGTGTCCATCAACGTGTCATAATACCGTATCCATCGACGACGAGTCATAATACCGTATCCATCAACGTGTCATAATACCGTATCCATCAATGTGTCATAATACCGTATCCATCGACGACGAGTCATAATACCGTATCCATCAACGAGTCATAATACCGTATCCATCAACGAGTCATAATACCGTATCCATCAACGACGAGTCATAATACCGTATCCATCAACGACGTGTCATAATACCGTATCCATCAACGACGTGTCATAATACCGTATCCATCAACGACGTGTCATAATAACGTATCCATCAACGACGAGTCATAATACCGTATCCATCAACGTGTCATAATACCGTATCCATCAACGACGAGTCATAATACCGTATCCATCAACGACGAGTCATAATACCGTATCCATCAACAACGAGTCATAATACCGTATCCATCAAATGTACTAATGTCTAATACCTAATCAGGTGTGTGCCATAATGTCTAATACCTGATCAGGTGTGTGCAGGTGTTGTGAAGTAGGAAGTATGACGCATCTTACAAGAGAAGAAGAGCTGAGATGGTTACTGTGTGTAAGTTTATTTCACCCTCATCAATCTACACACTATACCCCATAATGATTTAGAAATGTTTCCTAAATTTTTTTTTAAAGATATACCTTATTGACATAATTATTCAGACCCTTTGCTATGAGACTTGAAATTGAGCTCAGGTGCATCCTGTTTCCATTGATCATCCTTGAGATGTTTCTACATGCCTGTGGTAAATTCAATTGATTGGACATGATTTGGAAAGGCACACACCTGTCTATATAAGGTCCTACAGTTGACAGTGCATGTCAGAGAAAATACCAAGCTAAGAGGTCAAAGGAATTGTCCGTTGAGCTCCGAGACAGCATTGTGTCGAAGCACAGATCTGGGGAAGGGTACCAAAACATGTCTGTAGCATTGAAGGTCCCTAAGAGCAGAGTGGTACCATCATTCTTAAATGGAAGAAGTTTGGAACCACCAAGACCCTTCCTAGAGCTGGCCGCCCGGCCAAACTGAGCAAGCGGGGGAGAAGGGCCTTGGTCAGGGAGGTGACCAAGAACCCAATGGTCACTCTGACAGAGCTCCAGAGTTCCTCTGTGGAGATGGGAGAACCTTCCAGAAGGACAACCATCTCTGCAGCACTCCACCAAGCAGGCCTTTATGGTAGAGTGGCCAAACGGAAGCCACTCCTCAGTAAAAATGCACATGACAGCCCACTTGGAGTTTGCCAAAAGGCACCTAAAGGACTCTGACCATGAGAAACAAGATTATCTGGTCTGATGAAACCAAGATGAAACTCTTTGGCCTGAATGCCAAGCATCACGTTTGGAGGAAACCTGGCACCATCCCTACGGTGAAGCAAGGTGGTGGCAGCATCATGCTGTGGGGATGTTTTTCAGCAGCAGAGACTAGTCAGGATCGCGGGAAAGATGAAAGGAGCAAAGTACAGAGAGATCGTTGATGAAAACCTGCTCCAGAGCGCTCAGAACCTCAGAAGGTGAACCTTCGCCTCAGTCTAACAGGACAATGGCCCTAAGCACACAGCCTAAACAACGCAGGAGTGGCTTCGGGACAAGTCTCTGAATGTCCTTGAGTGGCCCAGCCAGAGCCTGGACTTGGAACATCTCTGGAGAGACCTGAAAAAAGCTGTGCAGCGTCGCTCCCCATCCAACCTGACAGAGCTTGAGAGGATCTACAGAGAAGAATGGGAGAAATTCCCCAAAGACAGGTGTGCCAAGATTGTAGCGTCATACCCAAGAAGACCTGAGGCTGTAATCGCTGCCAAAGGGGTATCAACAAAGTACTGAGTAAAGGGTCTGAATACTTATGTAAATGTGATCTGTTATTTCATACATTTGCAAAAATGTTATGAGGTATTGCGATGTCATTATGGGGTATTGTGTGTAGATTGATGAGGGTGAAAAAACAATACATTTTAGAATAAGGCTGTAATGTAACAAAATGTGGAAAAAGTGAAGGGGTCTGAATACTTTCCGAATGCGCTGAATTTAGGTCAGATTAGGTAGATACACTACTTCAGGTAGATAAAAAACGGATAAAAACGGCATTAATACGGAGTTGGTCCCCCCCATTGCTGCTATAACAGCCTCCACTCTTCTGGGAAGGCTTTCCACTAGATGTTGGAAAATTGCTGCAGGGGACTTGCTTCCTTTCAGCCACAAGAGCATTAGTGAGGTCAGGGACCGATGTTGGGCGATTAGGCCTGGCTCGCAGTCGTCGTTCCAATTCATCCCAAAGGTGTTCGATGGGGTTGAGGTCAAGGCTCTGTGCAGGGCAGTCAAGTCCTTCCACACCGATCTCAACAAACCATTTCTGTATGAACCTCGCTTTGTGCACGAGGGCATTGTCACGCTGAAAGAGGACAGGACCTTTCCCAAACTGTTTCCACAGTTGGAAGCACAGAATCATCTGGAATGTCATTGTATGCCGTAGTGTTAAGATTTCCCTTCACTGAAATTAAAGGTATTTTATTAGCATACCCATTATCTGTTGTAAAAGCAGCAGCTCCTCTTCCTGGGGTCCACACAGAACATCACATTTAATAGAAAACAGCTCAAAGACAGAACTACAGAAATATTTGATATTTTTTTTGGTTTACCAAAAGGCACACGTAGCCTACATATCACCACATACACAAAACTATCTAGGTCAAATAGGGGAGAGGCGTTGTTTCATCTGTTTTTTGAAACCAGGTTTGCTGTTTATTTGAGCAATATGAGATGGAAGGAAGTTCCATGCAATAAGGGCTCTATATAATACTGTTTTCTTGAATTTGTTCTGGATTTGGGGACTGTGAAAAGACCCCTGGTGGCATGTCTGGTGGGGTAAGTGTGAACGTCAGAGCTGTGTGTAAGTTGACTATGTAAACATTTTGGGATTTTTCAACACATTAATGTTTCTTATAAAAAGAAGAAGTGATGCAGTCAGTCTCTCCTCAACTCTTAGCCAAGATAGACTGGCAATGCATAGTATTTATATCAGCTCGCTGATTACAAAAAAAAAGCAGAGCATCTCCCCATCTTGACTTTATTTATTTAACCGTTATTTTAACAGGTAAGTTGACTGAGAACACATTCTCATTTACCGCAATGACCTGGGGAATAGTCACATGGGGAGAGGAATGAGCCAATTGGAAGCTGGGGGATGATTAGGTGACCGTGATGGTATGAAGGCTAGATTGGGAATTTAGCCAGGACACCGGGGTTAACACCCCTACTCTTACGATAAGTGTCACGGGATATTTTAGGGACCACAGAAAGTCAGAACACACATTTAACGTCCAATCTGAAAGACAGCCCCCTACACAGGATAATGTCCCCAATCACTGCCCTGGGGGACTGTTTAAAAAAAAAACGTTTTATTAAATTATTCTTTTTGACCAGAGTGCCTCCTACTGGCCCTCCAACACCACTTCCAGCAGCATCTGGTCTCCCATCCAGGGAACTTCAGATGCAAGCCGATGGTTTGATGGGATGCAGGGTGGTTTTCTGCTTTACCACCATTGAATCTATATGTAATTGTTCCTTTATTTAACTAGACAGTCTAGGAACAGTAGGTTAACTGCCTTGTTCAGGGGCAGAACGACACATTATTACCTTGTCAGCTCAGGGATTAGATCTTGCAACCTTTCGGTTACAAGTCCAACGCTCTAACCACTAGGCTACCTGCCTCTAACCACTAGGCTGCCTGCCTCTAACCACTAGGCTGCCTGCCTGCCTCTATCCACTAGGCTACCTGCTCTATCCACTAGGCTACCTGCTCTATCCACCAGGCTACCTGCCTGCCTCTAACCACTAGGCTGCCTGCCTGCCTCTAACCACTAGGCTGCCTGCCTGCCTCTAACCACTAGGCAGGCTGCCTGCCTGCCTCTAACCACTAGGCTGCCTGCCTGCCTGCCTCTAACCACTAGGCTGCCTGCCTGCCTGCCTCTAACCACTAGGCTGCCTGCCTGCCTGCCTCTAACCACTAGGCTGCCTGCCTGCCTCTATCCACTAGGCTGCCTGCCTCTATCCACTAGGCTGCCTGCCTCTATCCACTAGGCTGCCTGCCTCTATCCACTAGGCTGCCTGCCTCTATCCACTAGGCTGCCTGCCTCTATCCACTAGGCTGCCTGCCTCTATCCACTAGGCTGCCTGCCTCTATCCACTAGGCTGCCTGCCTCTATCCACTAGGCTGCCTGCCTGCCTGCCTCTATCCACTAGGCTGCCTGCCTGCCTGCCTCTATCCACTAGGCTGCCTGCCTGCCTGCCTCTATCCACTAGGCTGCCTGCCTGCCTGCCTCTATCCACTAGGCTGCCTGCCTGCCTGCCTCTATCCACTAGGCTGCCTGCCTGCCTGCCTCTATCCACTAGGCTGCCTGCCTGCCTGCCTCTATCCACTAGGCTGCCTGCCTGCCTGCCTCTATCCACTAGGCTGCCTGCCTGCCTCTATCCACTAGGCTGCCTGCCTGCCTCTATCCACTAGGCTGCCTGCCTGCCTCTATCCACTAGGTTGCCTGCCTGCCTCTAACCACTAGGCTGCCTGCCGCCCCATGTTTTGACCATGACAGTTTACAATCTAAGGTAACGCCAAGTAATTTAGTATCTTTCACTTGTTCAACAGACACCATGCATTACCTGAACTTACGGAATGATTTGTACCAAATACAATGCTCTTAGTTTTAGAGATGTTCAGGACCCGTTTATTACTGGCCACCCATTCCAAAACAGACTGCAACTCTTTGTTAAGGGTTTCAGTGTCTTCATTAGCTGTGGTTGCTGATGTGTATATGGTTGAATCATCAGCACACATGGAAACACATGCTTTGTTTAATGCCAGTAGCAGGTCATTGGTAAAAATAGAAAAGAGTAGAGAGCCTAGAGAGCTGCCCTGTGGTACACCACACTTTACATGTTTGACAATAAGAGAAGCTTCCTTTAAAGTAAACCCTTTGACTTCTATTGTCATTATTGATCGATAAAAATACATTTTCCCACTTCCCTCAGACTAACTCTACAAAATTCTAACTTGCAATGCTTTTCCTTCATTATTTTATTTTTTTATGCATGAATACGATGGCTCACTGTTCGTTGTTGGCATTTCCTGCCTAAATTTGCCCACTTTGCCAAGAAAGTAATCATTAAAATAATTGGCAACATCAAATGGTTGTGATGAATAAGCCGTCTGATTCGATGAAAGACTGAGTTGAATGTCTTTCTGCCCATCATTTCATTTTAAAGTACTCCAAAGTTTTTTTTCCATCATTGATCTTGGCTTCATAATACAGTTTCTTCTTCTTGTTGTTGAGTTTAGTCACATAATTTCTCAATTTACAGTAAGTCAGCCAGTCAAATGTGCAGCCAGACTTATCAGCCACTCCTTTTGCCCCATCTCTTTCAACCATACAGTTTTTCAATTCCTCATCAATCAGATTACAGGCACTGGTTACAATGAGAAGATTCCTCTTGAGCGGACAGCTTGACAAAAACCAGTCAATATTCAGGAACCCAAGAAAGTTGACCTCTCTGTTTACATCACATACACTATCAAGCTTTTCACACATATTATTTAGATACTGACTGTTAGCACTTGGTGGCCTATAGCAACACCCCAATAGAAAAGGCTTTAGCTGTGCCAAGTGAACCTGCAACCACAACACTTCAATAACACTTGACAACGTCAATCTTCTCTAAGCATTACAGGGATATGGCTCTGAATATATACAGCAACACCTCCCCCATAAGCATTCCTGTCTCTTCTATAGATGTTATATCCTTGTATTGCTATATTAAATGAATTATCCAAGTGAGTCTCAGAAATGGCTAATATATGAATGTTATCTGATGTTAGCAAGTTATTGATTAAACCTTATTTCTAAGGCTACATATATTAATATGGGCTGTGTTCAGCCCTTTCCTGGGTAGCTTATCATAGATAGACATAATATGGAAAAGAGCAACCAAAGCAAGAGAACAAATATATACATTCAGCAGTCCATTACTCAATTGGTGTGTGTGTGTGTGTGTGTGTGTGCGCTGAAGCTACGAACCCACAGACTTGGCTCTCTCATCCCTTCCAGGCTTCTGGGAGGGAATGTGAACAATGAACCTGTCATAGCAGATGTAAGCAATGTCCCCACGCACTCTGGCAGCTTTCATGGCTGGGATCAGTTCTTTCCTCTTCTGGCACACAGCTTCAGGATATTCCTCGTTGAGGAAAATATTAGTTCCTTTCAAGTTCTTGGCTCTTTCCAGAACAGTTACTTTGTCCTTGAACCTCAGGAACTTGAGCACTATTGAACTGGGCCTGTCACTTGGGACCGTGGTGGGTTTTCCAGTCCTGTGGGCGCGCTCCACCTCAATCTTCCTGTCGTCCATCTTCAATTTCTCAGAGATCATTTCCCTCACTATGTCCTCAGACTCCATCCAGGTCTCATGTGGAGATTCTGGAATTCCGTCCACAACCATGTTGTTTCTCCTTGATTGTCCCTCGAGATAATCTGATTTCTCCGTCATTGTTATCATGGATTCACATACAGAACTGATGTCCTCTCTCAATGACTTACAGATTTCTGTCATCTTGCCGTTTTCCTGTTTCAACTCGTCGAGCTGAGCCTGGGAGAACTGCAAACTGTTCTTCAGGTCCTGGACCTCTCTGGTCAGGTCGTCCATTCTTTTATTAGTAGAATCCACCAGTATTTGGATAAAACACTATTTTGTTATTGTTGAAAAAACTGCTTGGAGAAATAGTTTTGTTCGTAAAAAAATTTTATTTGTTTTTTTATTATTGTTCTCCTGTGATCGAGAGACACCACTGTCCTCCTGCCGGCTTTAGTCTGTCACGGTAGCTAGCAGCGTACGTTATGCTGTTACTCCTCGCAGTTCCAGACAGGGCAGATAACAACAATCTTCCTTGTTTTTCCCAATCACTCAGCAGGGATCTGGACAGCCACAAACCCAGGACAATCTACGATCCCAGCCACAATGGCTAGCTACGTCACAGGCTGCGTTCAAGGCTACGCCAAAAAGCTCCTCAGACCCGGCCTTGGTCGGCAGGATCACTGGACAGATTGAAGTAGTCCCCAGCAACTGATGCCAACGGCATCACGGGATCCAAACTAAAATGTTAGCTAGCTACTAAGAAACTTTCCAACACACTTTTAAAACAATTTTATTTGGTCCTCCAAAACAACAAACCAAGCTTTTTTTGTATATGAGGTGTACTCCATAAATGTTTTTAACCCGTAACCGGGTGGGGATCTTCAGACGACTCGTGAGGCTTGTGGGCGTCCTAGAGGAAAAACAACTGACATGTACGTTTTAGTGAGAGTCTCACCTTTCCACAGAGGGCTCATATTAGAGTGGAGCCCAAACTGTTCTGACGCTACACACAGAAGTTGGCAGAAGAGGCCGTACAAACTTCAGACGAGTCTTGTGACGCTTGTGGGGGTGGGTAGAGCAAAACGGAGAACACCGTCGTGTTTGTGAGAGTCTGATCTTTCCATAGTTTTGTAGGCCAAACCGTTTGTAAGATCCCCCCCCCCCCCCCCCAAAAAAAAAAAAAAATCACATTTCACCCGCAGATGTGGAATTGCGACATTAAACTGATGGGGAGTTCTTTATGATGCGGGGGCTCGGACATCGACTCATGGATCGTGTATGTGTGCAATTTCAGAGGGTGAATGGGCAAGACAAAATATTTAAGTGCCTTTGATCGAGGTTTCATAGTAGGTACCAGGCACATTGGTTTGAGTCAAGAACTGCAACGCTGCTGTTTTTTTCCCCCACACTCAACAGTTTGCCGTGTGTATCAAGAATGGTCCACCAAGGACATCCAGCCAACCTGACACAATCATAGCATTCACCTGGATTCACCTGGTCAGTCTTATGTCACGGAAACACCAGGTGTTCGTAATATTTTGTCCACTCGGTGTACATGTAATACCGGTTACAGGTGTTGATGTACGAGGTGTGACTTACAGGAGTAGATGAGAGCTGGGAAGATGGGTTCATTCCTCTCCTGAGCCGTCTCCACTAAGATACGTAGAGGACCTTTCGGGCACAGCACTGCTAGCAGATCTATGGAGGGAGAAACAGGGGTCGTATTCATCAGAGCAGATCTATGGAGGGAGAAACAGGGGTCGTATTCATCAGAGCAGATCTATGGAGGGAGAAACAGGGGTCGTATTCATTAGAGCACCGCTAGGAGGGAGAAACAGGGTCGTATTCATCAGAGCAGATCTATGGAGGGAGAAACAGGGGTCGTATTCATCAGAGCAGATCTATGGAGGGAGAAACAGGGGTCGTATTCATCAGAGCAGATCTATGGAGGGAGAAACAGGGGTCGTATTCATCAGAGCAGATCTATGGAGGGAGAAACAGGGGTCGTATTCATCAGAGCAGATCTATGGAGGGAGAAACAGGGGTCGTATTCATCAGAGCAGATCTATGGAGGGAGAAACAGGGGTCGTATTCATCAGAGCAGATCTATGGAGGGAGAAACAGGGGTCGTATTCATCAGAGCAGATCTATGGAGGGAGAAACAGGGTCGTATTCATTAGAGCACCGCTAGGAGGGAGAAACAGGGTCGTATTCATCAGAGCAGATCTATGGAGGGAGAAACAGGGGTCGTATTCATCAGAGCAGATCTATGGAGGGAGAAACAGGGGTCGTATTCATCAGAGCAGATCTATGGAGGGAGAAACAGGGGTCGTATTCATCAGAGCAGATCTATGGAGGGAGAAACAGGGGTCGTATTCATCAGAGCAGATCTATGGAGGGAGAAACAGGGGTCGTATTCATCAGAGCAGATCTATGGAGGGAGAAACAGGGGTCGTATTCATCAGAGCAGATCTATGGAGGGAGAAACAGGGGTCGTATTCATCAGAGCAGATCTATGGAGGGAGAAACAGGGTCGTATTCATTAGAGCACCGCTAGGAGGGAGAAACAGGGTCGTATTCATCAGAGCAGATCTATGGAGGGAGAAACAGGGGTCGTATTCATCAGAGCAGATCTATGGAGGGAGAAACAGGGGTCGTATTCATCAGAGCAGATCTATGGAGGGAGAAACAGGGGTCGTATTCATCAGAGCAGATCTATGGAGGGAGAAACAGGGGTCGTATTCATCAGAGCAGATCTATGGAGGGAGAAACAGGGTCGTATTCATTAGAGCACCGCTAGGAGGGAGAAACAGGGTCGTATTCATCAGAGCAGATCTATGGAGGGAGAAACAGGGGTCGTATTCATCAGAGCAGATCTATGGAGGGAGAAACAGGGGTCGTATTCATCAGAGCAGATCTATGGAGGGAGAAACAGGGGTCGTATTCATCAGAGCAGATCTATGGAGGGAGAAACAGGGGTCGTATTCATCAGAGCAGATCTATGGAGGGAGAAACAGGGGTCGTATTCATCAGAGCAGATCTATGGAGGGAGAAACAGGGGTCGTATTCATCAGAGCAGATCTATGGAGGGAGAAACAGGGGTCGTATTCATCAGAGCAGATCTATGGAGGGAGAAACAGGGTCGTATTCATCAGAGCAGATCTATGGAGGGAGAAACAGGGGTCGTATTCATCAGAGCAGATCTATGGAGGGAGAAACAGGGTCGTAATTCATTAGGGCACCTCGTGGCAAAATGTTTTGTAACAGAAAATGTAAACAGGCATTTGTTATTGTACAGTTCAGATAACACACTGAAACAAGGAGAAGCTTTCTTTGAGTTGGTGCCTAATGAATATGACGCAGAGCTTTGAGTCAGGATAGACCCGTGTTGAGAGACAGAACAGAGGACGCTTTGAGAGAGAGACAGACCAAGTAGAAATATTTCATCTGAGTTAAAGAATGTCAGACTGACTGGGTGTAAACTCTTTACCAACACCAACTACAGGGAGAACACAGATGGAATCAGGACAAATAGTGTTGGACCCAAAACACAAGGGTCTTTTGGGACCGAGACCAAGTAAAAAAATATTTTATCTGATTTAAACACATTTCTGAGGCTGGGTGGGTGAAAACTCTACAGCAGATATCCCTGGGTTATTTTTGCTACAAACAAACACTTCGCTCACATAATATCTGTAGTCAGCGTTGGATTGCTACAGCAAACTGACCACCAGCGCTGTTACCCCCACCAAATCAATACGGACCCCCTTTACCCCCACCAAACCAATACAGACCCCCTTTACCCCCACCAAACCAATACGGACCACCTTTACCCCCACCAAACCAAACCTAAACGGACCGGCGTTACCCCCACCAAACCAATACACACCACCGTTACCCCCACCAAACCAATACGGACCACCGTTACCCCCACCAAACCAAACCTAAACGGACCACCGTTACCCCCACCAAACCAATACGGACCCCCGTTACCCCCACCAAACCAATACGGACCCCCGTTACCCCCACCAAGCCAAACCTAAACGGACCACCGTTACCCCCACCAAACCAATACGGACGGCCGTTACCCCCACCAAACCAAACCAATACGGACCACCGTTACCCCCACCAAACCAATACGGACCCCCGTTACCCCCACCAAACCAAACCTAAACAGACCACTGTTACCCCCACCAAACCAATACGGACCCCCTTTACCCCCACCAAACCAATACGGACCCCCATTACCCCCACCAAACCAATACGGACCCCCATTACCCCCACCAAACCAATACGGACCCCCGTTACCCCCACCAAACCAATACGGACCCCCGTTACCCCCACCAAACCAATACGGACCCCCGTTACCCCCACCAAACCACTACGGACCCCCGTTACTCCCACCAAACCAATTCGAACCGCCGTTACCCCCACCAAACCAAAACGGACCACCGTTACCCCCACCAAACCGGACCACCGTTACCCCCACCAAACCAAACCAATACGGACCGCCGTTACCCCCACCAAACCCAAAACGGACCACTGTTACCCCCACCAAACTAAACCACCGTTACCCCCAATAAACCAACCCTAAACCGACCACTGTGCTACCACAAGCTAAACACTTTTAGGTTAAATAAATGTACAATGACCACTATTCTGTCGTGGCAATCAGACCACTCCTGTCCTGGCCGTTATTCTCAGACAGTGGCCGTATCCCAAATGGCACCCGATTCCCTATAAAGTGCACAACTTTTGACCAGAACCCTATGGGCCCTGGTCAGAAGTAGTGCACTAGATAGGGAATAGGGGGCCATTTGGGACAAATCCACTGCAATGCTTCAGGAAGTGGCAGCTTTAAGAGGAAATCTGGTCCTATCTGTCTAAGGTTGTCTAAGTCAAGAAGGTCTTAACCTCAGCTGTTATGACTCTCTCTACCCCCCCTACTTCCTGTCTCAGATGGGTGTTTCCTGTCTGCTGACCAGTCAGATCTTTCCTCTCAACAACAACGGTCAGGAAATCTAGGTGCTGCCATGAGTCTCGTCTGAAGAGGACTTGAGATCGATAGAGAGCAGTTAAAATTAAGACATGGGCTAGAGGGAGTTTCCACCATCTTTCTTAGACCAGTCTTTTCCTTTCGAGTCAAAGAAGAACAAGTGTACACTTTGGACAGAAGGAGAGATCATTGGGACGTAGCTACAGTCTCACAGTGAAAGGCCTGTATACAGGCCAAAGGTACTCACCATAGACAGATATAACAGCCAGGCGGTCCACTCAGGAAGGTACTCACCATAGACAGATATAACAGCCAGGCAGTCCACTCAGGAAGGTACTCACCATAGACAGATATAACAGCCAGGCAGTCCACTCAGGAAGGTACTCACCATAGACAGATATAACAGCCAGGCGGTCCACTCAGGAAGGTACTCACCATAGACAGATATAACAGCCAGGCAGTCCACTCAGGAAGGTACTCACCATAGACAGATATAACAGCCAGGCAGTCCACTCAGGAAGGTACTCACCATAGACAGATATAACAGCCAGGATGAGCCAGGCGGTCCACTCGGGAAGGTACTTGATGAAGACCAGAGCCATGAGAGCAGAGATCATGATGAGATAGGCCTGCTGCAGACGTAGAGGACCCTTCCAGTGGATACAGATCATCCCTACAACCCCGAAGTTCCACACGATCACAGCCAGGGTGATCCAGTCCATCGCCACGTTGTACGTCTTAAACACTTCTCTGGGGAGGACAGAGTGAGCATGTTGCCTTTAAGAGTACAGAGGAATCTGCACAGTCACACTCTTAAAACAGCTGGTTCACTGATGACTTGAATATATATATATATATATATATGTATGTGTGTGTGATTGAAAAAGAGAGAAGAATGGACTCACTTGAGGTATATGAAGGAGAAAAAGAACAGGAGGAGGAGAGAGGAGAGGAACAGCCAGCCTTGGATCACCTGTAGGGACACGGAGAGATCAATAACAGCAAACTGTCTGTATAGCATGTCACTGTATCTAGACACAGAGAGAGGGAGAGAGAGAGGACTGAAACATACTGTGATCAGTGATACCAGGGTTGTGTTCATCAGGCAACAAGCGGAAAGAAAACGGACTGAAAAAAGGGACGACTTCCTGGACTTAAATGTTATGATACGTTGGTTGCAAAATGATTTACTTTGTGTGTCCTAATGAATACGACCCTAATGGCATTGGCAGAGCAGCATCTCTTACCCTGTAGCAGCGGTACTTGTGTAGCAGTGGTACTTGTATAGCAGTGGTACTTGTATAGTAGTGGTACTTGTATAATAGCATCTCTTACCCTGTAGCAGCGGTACTTGTATAGCAGCACCAGCACCATGGTCATGACTATGATGACGCTGATCATGATGGTGGCGTTGAGGACCGAGTTGAGGGCTCGCTGGCCTATTGTGTCCGTGTCCTCGGGGAAAGGGGTGTATATCCTGAAAAACATTATCACAGGTCAGACAGGTACCAACATCCTGGACATCTCATAACAGAAGATTAGACTCGTCGCATTGGATCATTTCAGAATATGTTTAACAGTGTCAGAAGAACCATCAGAAATACTCAAACACCATCCTTTGTGAATCCTCACTTTGCTGCTATTATTATTATTATTATTATTATTATTATTATTATTATTATTATTATTATTATTATTATTATAATAATAGTCTGCGTTTCTCCAGCTGCTTGATCATCTTGTCTGTGTTTCTCCAGCTGCTTTATGATGAACAGCCCATAGGTAAACAAACTGAACAATGTACCTTTTTTGTTAGCAGGCCAACAACATTTCCTGTACTTCTGTTAGTAAATACTGTAGATGTATGCTGATATTTCATCATCAAGGTGTTTTGTGTTACATTATCGCCATCTAGTGGCTCTGCTGGTCAACTGCATCAACAACCCTAACCCGGGTACAACCTTTAGCCTCGCCAGAACGTCGTCGATACTTACAGCCTCTGTCCATCGTTCTGGGTGTAGAAGCTGACGGACTTGATGGTTGCCACGACGACCACCATGCAGAGCGTGACCGGGACGAACAGCATGATGACGTGTTTGGCCCCGTATTTCAGCGTCAGCTCCTCATCTTCGTCTTCCTCACTCTCTACCACCTGGGAGGGTCGTTGTGGGGGAGCCTGTCCGTTCTGTTCCGCCCCTCCTCCACCCCTGGACCGCAACCCCGTCGCCCCAGGCTCAGGGTGTTGGTTCTGGGTTGGTACCGGGGCCTCAGTCGCCTGGAGGAGAAACATAAATACACACCTCTAGGGTCAGCCTGCAGTACAAGGAACACATTTACATTCTAGTCATTTAGCAGACTCTCTGGTCCAGAGTCACTTACAGTAGTGAGTCATTTAGCAGACTCTCTGATCCAGAGCCACTTACAGTAGTGAGTCATTTAGCAGACTCTCTGGTCCAGAGTCACTTACAGTAGTGAGTCATTTAGCAGACTCTCTGATCCAGAGCCACTACAGTAGGGAGTCATTTAGCAGACTCTCTGATCCAGAGCCACTACAGTAGGGAGTCATTTAGCAGACTCTGATCCAGAGCCACTACAGTAGGGAGTCATTTAGCAGACTCTCTGATCCAGAGCCACTACAGTAGGGAGTCATTTAGCAGACTCTCTGATCCAGAGCCACTACAGTAGGGAGTCATTTAGCAGACTCTCTGATCCAGAGCCACTACAGTAGGGAGTCATTTAGCAGACTCTCTGATCCAGAGCCACTACAGTAGGGAGTCATTTAGCAGACTCTCTGATCCAGAGCCACTACAGTAGGGAGTCATTTAGCAGACTCTCTGATCCAGAGCCACTACAGTAGGGAGTCATTTAGCAGACTCTCTGATCCAGAGCCACTACAGTAGTGAGTCATTTAGCAGACTCTCTGATCCAGAGCCACATACAGGAGCAATTAGGGTCTAAGTGCCTTGCTCAAGGGCACAGACTGATTTTTCAGGGATTTGAACCAGCAACTTTTCGGGTTACTTGCCCAACGGAACTGCTAGGCTACCTGCCGCCAGAATGTAAAGCTTAAACTAAAATAAGAGCTTAAATTTTATTTTATTTTTTAAATGGGAAAACACACACTGATCAAAATAACTAATGTTTCATCTACACACACACACACTCCTGTGGGGACAGTTTGCTCTGTACCAGGTGTTACATAAGAACAAAGGTCGGTCTCTAGCAATAAGAGTTATAGTAAGACAGCAATAACAGATCTGGAAACAGGATAAATCTCCTTCACGGAGTCAACAAAAAACCCCTCCCCTTCCTGAGGTAGCTAGTCACCAATGGTGACATTTACTCCAGGAACAATAGCAGTATTACTGCGTCACACTGATTAGGCCAGCCACGTTAGTGTACGCAGAGCCATTAGGAACACCACAGAACTAAAATAGACCACCGCAGAACTAAAATAGACCACCGCAGAGTTAAAATAGACCACCGCATAACTAAAATAGACCACCGCATAACTAAAATAGACCACCGCATAACTAAAATAGACCACCGCAGAACTAAAATAGACCACCGCAGAGTTAAATAGACCACTGCAAAGTTAGTTATATTGTATCTCTATGGGGCTGGGTTTCCAGGCAGATTAGGCCTAGTCTGGACTGCAAAGCATTCTCCGTGAAGATTCTCCGTGGAAAGTGCTTCGAAGTCCAGGACTAGGCCTAATCTGTGTCTGGGAAACCAGCTTTATGCAGCACTCTCCCATTGACACAAGCCTGAGGAGTGACCGGCCCCTACAGGCCAGGATGCGTCTTTTTCCCAACGCAATTAAACCAAAACCACGCCCCCGGCATTCTATTACGCTCCCATTGGCTAGCTAGCATTTGTCTCACTCACAGGCGATCAGTGCAGAGACAGTGACCTTCCAAGGTAAGGATGGAAAGTGCCATTTAACAAAAGAGCAAATGTTAATAATCAGTGACTGAAATTTCACGCTACTTGATATTCACTTCCGGACTTGGAGAGCGCTCAAAGCGTTGTAGAACGCCCCTCTGAACGACGGGTGTGGTTTTGGATTAACTTCGTTGGGAAAAAGAAAAAAGGCTGTCAGGACAGACAGGCCCATCTAGGGAGAGTGTTGCAGTGCCAAGGATGTCAGGACAGTTTAAACATGAGCCTTAACTTCCTTCTGATTAAAACAGGATATGCGATTTCTAAAAAGGGGTATCCTGGTTGAATAACTTCAATATCACAAGGAAGAATTGGCTCCACCGAACACATCACAGCTTCTATCCTTCACTGAAAGTGTTTAAGAACGGCGGCTGAGAAGGCAGGCCCGTAACCGCCTTCCATCGGCTGACAAGGCAGGCCCGTAACCGCCTTCCATCGGCTGACAAGGCAGGCACGTAACCGCCTTCCATCAGCTGACAAGGCAGGCACGTACTGCCTTCCATCGGCTGAGAAGGCAGGCATGTCAAATAAAATATAATTTTATTGGTCACATGCCCATGTGTAGCGAAATGCTTGGTGTTTCTAGCTCCAACAGTGCAGTAGTATGAACCGCCTTTCATCAGTTGAGGACAACAATGCAGTACAGTTGTTACATGTTGGAGTGACTGGCTTCATGTGGTTTAAGGGTCAGGAGAGAAACAACCGAGAAGGACTTTGCCTCTTGGACTGGCCAGACACGCCTTTAAAAAGTCTTCAGGAGCAAAACCTAAATGACGTCATGAAATGGTATGTGAAATATATTCCATAAAATATGACCAATGATTTACTTTTTAATGCAAAATGTCACCATCATGAATGTGACGTTACTATAGGTTACAATCTACACGTGACAAAACAGACAAGCATTATTTCCCTTCTCATAATTCTAAAATCACAGCAGGGGTAACTCACCATGTTGTTCTCGATATCCTCCACATTGTTGGCCATGGTTGACAGAACAGACTCGCCCGCACATACAAGCCTGGTAGAACAACAGAATCACGGTTAATACACGGCATATAATAACAGAACCCTATAATAACAGAACCATATATTAACAGAACCATATAATAACAGAACCATATAATAACAGAACCCTATAATAACAGAACCATATAATAACAGAACCCTATAATAAACAGAACCATGGCATATAATAACAGAACCCTATAATAACAGAACCATATAATAACAGAACCATATAATGGTGGTTTTGGGGAGGCAGGTAGCCTAGTGGTAAGAGCACTGGGCAAGTAACCGAAAGGTTGCTGGATCGAATCCCCGAGACGGCGGTGGACACTGTCTCATGGCGGTGGACACTGTGTACAACCTCTTTTCATTGTAGATAAAAAAAAAAGGGCTTAATTGACAAAATCTTGAAGTATCCCTTTAAGGTTTAGGGTAGGCATCTCCCAAACATACCGGATAGCTTCCCGGAGAGAGCGCACAGCACCGACCGACCGGAGAGAAAGCACAGCACCGACCGACCGGAGAGAAAGCACAGCACCGACCGACCGGAGAGAAAGCACAGCAGGACGTCAAATAAAAATGTCACTCCCTCGATATAAAAAGTTGTTTTTGACTCAGATTGTCACTTTCACAAGGTTGTAGTTATAACATGTTCATCTACTTTAAGACATCGGCTCCAATCGAAGTTGAGAAAAGTAACAACTAACATGCTGACTAGATCGGGCACGAGCATAACGATTTCTTCCATCCACACTAGACGGGATCAGGACGCGCAGGTAAAAATATCCAAAACGAACTCTGAACCAACTATATCAATTTGGGGACAGGTTGAAAAGCATTGAAACATGTATAGCAATTTAGCTAGCTAGCTTGCTGTTGCTAGCTAATTTGTCCAGGGATATAAACATTGGGTTGTTATTTTACCTGAAATGCACAAGGTCCTCTACTCTGACAATTAATCCACAGATAAATGGGCAAACCGAGGTTGTCTCCAGTGATCTCTCCAGGCTTCTTTATATGGAGGTTGGCAACCAACTTTAAGGTGCTTTACCACCACCAACTGGACTGGAGTGTGGACCTCAGTTCATCTTTCAATCACCCACGTGGGTATATGCTCCTATCAACCAATGACGAGATGGGAGAGGCGGGACTTGCAGGGCATCAAGCGTCACAAACAGAACTAAGGATGAACAATATATCAGAATCGGACGATATTAGTTAAAAATGCCAACATCGGCATCGGCCTGATGTCTTGTTTAACGCCAATGTGCAAAACCGATGTCAAAGCTGACGTGCGGACCTCTATAACGTAGGTAGATGACGCCACGAATAATACAGCGCTACACAGAACAAAAGCAGAAAAATACTAAGCGCATCTAAACAAGTTCAAGTCGAGCGTTGAGTTGAAAGAGTAAGAAGATTTCTGGCAACAACTCAAAAGGCGAAATCCATTAAAGCCAAGATAATGGAATTCATTGCCCTGTCGACAATCAACCGTTCTCTGTCGTGGATGATGTTGGCTTTCGCCGACTGGTCGAGCACCTCGAGCCCCGGTACACACTACCAAGTAGGCACTATTTTTCAGATGTTTCCCTACTGGAGTTACACAGTATTGTTGAAACGCACATCCCTGAACTAGTTGCTATGGGCGTCACTGCTATTAGATTCACGACTGACATTTGGACCAGCGATGTCAGCCCCATGAGCATGCAGAGTCCGACAGCACAGTGGGTCCACGAGGATTTCATACAGCAGGGAAGTCGTATTGCATGCTCAAGAATGTGCTGGTTCTCATACCGCTGCTGCCATTTTTTTTTAATGGCATTTGAGAACATGTTTGAAACTTGGACACTCTCCTAGAGCCATTCGAACAACTGACTGGAGAAATAAGTTCATCAACTGCGTCTGCAGGAGACGTGATACCCGTCTGTCATGGCATTGAAACGCCTGGTCAACAAAACTGCCCACACAGACTGTGGGGTTAACTTGGAAAGGTACTCTACTAGAGGCTGTGAACAAGCGATTCGGTGGCATTCTCTCTGAGCCTCTTTACTGTGAATAGTAAATAGAAATGATATTTTTCCCTTTCCGGAGCAAAACGGCTATGTCGAGCATAAAAGAGATTCTTTGAAACAGGTCCTATATGCTAGATTTACAGTTATTTGGCAACTTTAGTTGTAAATGATAAAAACCTTAGAAATCAAAACATATATATGGGCTTCATGACGTGACTATAGGCTATTGGTGATTTGAGAAAGTTGGAAAAACAGCTTGCGCGCTTGTTCCTTGCCTCAGGCAGCACACGCTGGCAGCAGCGTGGCCTAGTGGTTACAGCGTTGGACTAGTAACCAAAAGGTTGCAAGTTCAAATCCCTGAGCTGACAAGGTACAAAATGTGTCGTTCTGCCCCAGGCAGTTAACCCCCTGTTCCCTAGTAGGCCGTCATTGTAAATAAGAATTTGTTCTTAACTGACTTGCCTAGTTAAATAAAGGTTAAAAAAAATCAAGTGATAATATTTTCACCCATCAGACTATTCTGAATGTAATCTTGTCTTTACTAATATAGCAAATTAGTTTCAATTCGCCTTCCCTGTAGCTCAGTTGGTAGAGCATGGTGTTTGTAACGCCAGGGTTGTGGGTTCGATTCCCACGGGGGGCCAGCACAGGAGAAAAAAATTTAAAAAATGTATGAAATTGTATGAAATGTATGCATTTACTACTGTAAGTCGCTCTGGATAAGAGCGTCTGCTAAATGACTAAAATGTAAATGTAAAAAATGTAAAAATGGTCCATTATAAAAATGGGTAGGAACTGGGGCCAGGGGGGGAAAAAAAATACATTATCTGTGTGCACTAGAATTTCGTTTTTCACTCATGCGGATTTATTTCACTCCACACCTCAACCACTGTTTGAGAAGCATACAGCGTATTGCTGCCTGTCAGCTGATATCCCGCACAAACTCTGTATGCCACGGGCTCTGCGCTAACCCTGTTTCCTGCAGCTACCCAGTGCTTAATTTGGGAAGCCAAGTTAAATCTGTTCAGGAACATCAATAGTAACATGTACACAACAAAACATATCTTTCATTAAACCGTTGACAGCCTGCGTGCTCGAGAAAGGAATGAAGGAGAGAGGTGACGAGATGGAAACGTAGGGTGGTGAGATATTCTGTAGCTAAAGGTAATGTTGTAAGCCTATTAGGGAATATTTCATAACTAATACGAGGCTATTCAAAATCCAATACCAATTCACTATAATTGTAGGCCAACTGAATTAGTTTAATTTTGGAGTATAGACTAGAGCATGTGTAACATCTGACATTTTTTATTGTCATGCATAATATGCGGTAGGCTATACAGTTCATACTTCTCCTCGTTACAAACTAAGTAATGACTTACAGGTCTTCATGCTCTCTTAAGAACCTTGACAATCTCGTAAATGGTGTCAGACGGCAGTGATGAGCGCTTTGAGGTGGAGCCAGTCCAGGAGAAACTGGGCCCACCTGTGGCGACAGGTGTAACGGAGACTTCCAACGTTTTGCCCTGAGAAATCCTACCAGAGAAGATTTTGGACCGGTTGGAGTGAGATTTTTTAGACTGGATTCCTGCTTTTTTTGGCCGACCCAAACATGGTGTCAGGCTGGGTAAAGGACAAACTGGGAATCGTTTCACATCTGTGAAAGTTTAGAGAAGTGTAATCGTTTTGATGGGGGTTTTTTAGCTTTGAGTCACGCTGCTTGGGGCTCAGCCTACGCTGCTAAAAAGGGGTGATCAGTGAAGCAGCGTTGAGTGTAGAGGTGGATGAAATCAAAAAGGAATATTCCTCGTTTTTTTTGTGACGCCCACTGTGAGACGTAGACCCGGTGGCAATGGCGAGACTGAGAATACCCTGTCTGTCTTGTTGAGCTTTGGCACAGAGTTTCTTCCTGATAAGGTCCCGGTTAGGTTATATTTGCCATTCTGTGAGAGCCTATGTTCCCGAACCCGCTTCAGTACTTTAGATGCCAAGGATTCTTACATGTTGCAGCAGCAGTGTGTAGAAATGAGATCCCCCACGATGTGAGAAACGTGCAGGTGGGTATAATCAGAAGGGGTGTACAGTTGGGATAGAGAAAGCACTGTGTCAACTGTGGGGGTGCCCATGCAGCTGGGGTAGAAAATGTCCCTATGCTGAGGCAGTGAAGAGTAGAGGACAGCTCATGGGTGACTGAGTTGACTGGGAGCCACCTAGTGAGTAGGCCTGATGAGACAGCCAGAGAGCATGAGTTTTAATAAGGTTGGATTTCTTGTGTTTATAGCCGTGGTGATCCAACTGCACTGATGGAGCGGAAATCACACAAGATATGTGGTAGTCGCAGCAGCAGAGAAATATTATTTTACCTTTATTTAACTAGGCAAGTCAGTTAATATTGAGTATGGGAGATTTTAGACCAGAAGATCTACAGTAGGTTTTGAGAGAAGGGGGGTTCCATTCTCCCAGGCCCACGTTTAGGTCCAAGTAGTGGGATGGGGGATTTAGGCATAGGCGACATGGGCAGCCACCCAGGGCGGCATCTTGCTGGGGGCGAAACAGGGCAACCGCACAACAACAACAAAATTAAATCGGAATGGTGACATTTTGCGTGATCGGTTTTCTATCGTTCATTTGCACGTCACGTCAATGATATCATGTCACCGTGTGGGACTGTGGGTCAATTAACCTTGTCGGAGTGGGCGCCCTGATTCTAGTTTGTGAGCTGGACAGGTTACTGCCTGCGAAGGTCTCCCACTCAGAGGACCGAGATGGGGAGGGGAACAGGGGTAGGTTGACCTCAGGTCTCCCCACTGGAAGCCCGAGGTAGGGAGACGGGGGAATCTATCCAATAACGCACCTCTTAACTTTGTACAGTACTAATGTAATTAGTAAAATCAGTGCCACTATGAAACACTACCAAATAAACCCCAATTCATTCATAATACTGTGAATATATAGTTTCACAGACATATTGTTGCATTTTTTTTTCTTCTGGTTTGTGTGAAATGGTTAATAATAATAATAATATAAAAGCAGTCGGCACAGCACCAAGGTGAACTGGTTTAGTCTTGCCTCTTGGTTGACAGTGTTGGGGGGGGTGGTAATGTAATAATGCTCGAGTGCCAAATCAACACAAATGTGTTTTTATTTGTCTTTGTTACTTCTTTTTGATATTTACGAGTCATTATATATATATATATATATATATATATATATATATATATATATATATATATATATATATATATATATATATATAGTTTTAAATGTTAGGATTATTTATTTCTTGTTGTTACCAAATGTGTTGATAAAATGACAGGTTCGCCCGGGGAGCCATACAGCTTGGACCGCTACTGGGATGGGGGTGATGGGTTTTAGGGGGGGATAGTGTATAAATGCAGGGTTAGATGGTACTGCCATCCCCACCCCCTGTTTTGTCACAAGGTGGAATGGACATTCAGAACTGAGAAAAGGCAGAAATACGCCAACAAGTCCCCCCCTCCTGTCTAGTTAACCAGCCTGTACTAGGCGTTAGCCAATTAGCTAGTAACTAGCATGGTACAACATACACTAGCTCTATTAGCCCCAAAAGCTAGATATGGGACACAAAATACTAATAAAATAAAATAATCAGCATTGAATTGAAGAATTTCCTTTCCATTACAAAACGTGTGGTCAGTAGCTAATGTTACTGTTAGCTAGATAAATCACTTTATCTTCCCGATTCATCGCTATTTTAGCTTAGCTTGATTTAACATCCGATCTGCTTTGTTTAGAGAAAGGTCGAGTTTCCCGACGAGCACATTTTTTTTTTAGCTGCTGTTTCTTACCTACTATCACAAGGCGGTACTTACTTGCTTCAATGATTTAATTTCAAAGGAAAAAAAGGGTTGAATGTGTTGAAATGATGCGTTGAAACCCGGTAATGATCTTTCTTGTTGTTCCTTTCTATGTTGAAGACGCCATTAGGCTGCTGTACTTCCCCCTACGGTCACTGCTATCTGGGATGTTTGGGAAGTTCATACCCAAAAACCCGAACCGTAATAAAGGAAAACTTCGGGATTTTGGCAATTAAATATATATTTTTTTGTCTACTTCCCCAAGAGTCAGACTCCTGGATACATTTGTTATGTCTCTGTGTGTAGTTTTAAGGAAGTTTCTAACTAGAGGAAAATAACTGATCCCAGCCATGAAAGCTGCCAGAGTGCGTGGGGACATTGCTTACATCCGCTACGACAGGCTCATTGTCCATCCTCCCTCCCTGGCAGAAGCCTGGATGGGATGAGAGAGCCAAGTCTGTGGGTTCGTAGCTTCAGCACACACACACACACACACACACACACACACACACACACACACACAAACTGATTAATGGACTGCTGAACGTATATATTTGTTCTCTTGCTTTGGTTGCTCTTTTCCATATTATGTCTATCTATGATAAGCTACCCAGGAAAGGGCTGAACACAGCCCATATTAATATATGTAACCTTAGAAATAAGGTTTAATCAATAACTTGCTAACATCAGATAACATTCATATATTAGCCATTTCTGAGACTCACTTGGATAATTCATTTGATACAGCAGTAGCAATACAAGGATATAACATCTATAGAAGAGACAGGAATGCTTATGGGGGAGGTGTTGCTGTATATATTCAGAGCCATATCCCTGTAATACTTAGAGAAGATCTTATGTCAGGTGTTATTGAAGTGTTGTGGTTGTAGGTTCACTTGGCACATCTAAAGCCTTTTCTTTTGGGGTGTTGCTATAGGCCACCAAGTGCTCACAGTCAGTATCTATATATTATATATGTGAAATGCTTGATAGTGTCTGTGTGACACCCTGATCTGTTTCACCTGTCTTGTGATTGTCTCTACCCCTCTCCAGCTGTCACGTATTATCCCTGTGTTTCCTGTCTCTCTGCCCCAGTGTATTTATCTCCAGCTGTCACGTATTATCCCTGGTGTATTTATCCCTGTGTTCATTGTTTCTCTGTTCCAGTTCATCTTGTATGTTTTTCAAGTCAACCAGCATCTTTCCCCATACTCCTACTTCTATTCTCTTTTGCTAGTCCTCCCAGGTTTTGACCCTTGCCTGTTTTCTGGACTCCATACCCGCCTGCCTGACCATACTGCCTGCTGTGACCTCGAGCCTGCCTGCCACTCTGTACCTCCTGGACACTGAACTGGTTTTGACCTTTTGCCTGTCCACGACCATTCTATTGCCAACTGCTTTTTGGATTGTTTAATAAATATCAAGACTCAAACCATCTGCCTCCCGTGTCTGGGTCTCCCTTAATGTGCTGGAAACAGGTCTTACCTATTGGGGACCTGAATATCTGTGGTGTAAAGCACTTAAATAAAAATACTTCAAAGTACTACTTAAGTTGTTTTTGGGGGTATCTGTATTTTACTTTACTATTTGTGTTTTTGTTCACTACATTACCTAAATAAAATTATGTATTTTTTACTCCATACATTTTCCTTGACACCCAAAAGTACTCGTTACAATTTGACAGGAAAATGGTCCAATTCACGTACTTATCAAGAGAACATCCCTGGTCATCCCTACTGCCTCTGATCTGGAGGACTCACTAAACAGAGAACATCCCTGGTCATCCCTACTGCCTCTGATCTGGAGGACTCACTAAACAGAGAACATCCCTGGTCATCCCTACTGCCTCTGATCTGGAGGACTCACTAAACAGAGAACATCCCTGGTCATCCCTACTGCCTCTGATCTGGAGGACTCACTAAACAGAGAACATCCCTGGTCATCCCTACTGCCTCTGATCTGGAGGATTCACTAAACAGAGAACATCCCTGGTCATCCCTACTGCCTCTGATCTGGAGGACTCACTAAACAGAGAACATCCCTGGTCATCCCTACTGCCTCTGATCTGGAGGACTCACTAAACAGAGAACATCCCTGGTCATCCCTACTGCCTCTGATCTGGAGGACTCACTAAACAGAGAACATCCCTGGTCATCCCTACTGCCTCTGATCTGGAGGACTCACTAAACAGAGAACATCCCTGGTCATCCCTACTGCCTCTGATCTGGAGGATTCACTAAACAGAGAACATCCCTGGTCATCCCTACTGCCTCTGATCTGGAGGACTCACTAAACAGAGAACATCCATGGTCATCCCTACTGCCTCTGATCTGGAGGACTCACTAAACAGAGAACATCCCTGGTCATCTCTACTGCCTCTGATCTGGAGGACTCACTAAACAGAGAACATCCCTGGTCATCTCTACTACCTCTGATCTGGAGAACTCACTAAACAGAGAACATCCCTGGTCATCCCTACTGCCTCTGATCTGGAGGACTCACTAAACAGAGAACATCCCTGGTCTTCCCTGCTGCCTCTGATCTGGAGGACTCACTAAACAGAGAACATCCCTGGTCATCTCTACTGCCTCTGATCTGGAGGACTCACTAAACAGAGAACATCCCTGGTCATCTCTACTGCCTCTGATCTGGAGGACTCACTAAACAGAGAACATCCCTGGTCATCCCTACTGCCTCTGATCTGGAGGACTCACTAAACAGAGAACATCCCTGGTCTTCCCTGCTGCCTCTGATCTGGAGGACTCACTAAACAGAGAACATCCCTGGTCATCCCTACTGCCTCTGATCTGGAGGACTCACTAAACAGAGAACATCCCTGGTCATCCCTACTGCCTCTGATCTGGAGGACTCACTAAACAGAGAACATCCCTGGTCATCCCTACTGCCTCTGATCTGGAGGACTCACTAAACAGAGAACATCCCTGGTCTTCCCTGCTGCCTCTGATCTGGAGGACTCACTAAACAGAGAACATCCCTGGTCATCCCTGCTGCCTCTGATCTGGAGGACTCACTAAACAGAGAACATCCCTGGTCATCTCTACTGCCTCTGATCTGGAGGACTCACTAAACAGAGAACATCCCTGGTCATCCCTACTGCCTCTGATCTGGAGGACTCACTAAACAGAGAACATCCCTGGTCATCCCTACTGCCTCTGATCTGGAGGACTCACTAAACAGAGAACATCCCTGGTCATCCCTACTGCCTCTGATCTGGAGGACTCACTAAACAGAGAACATCCCTGGTCATCCCTACTGCCTCTGATCTGGAGGACTCACTAAACAGAGAACATCCCTGGTCTTCCCTACTGCCTCTGATCTGGAGGACTCACTAAACAGAGAACATCCCTGGTCATCCCTACTGCCTCTGATCTGGAGGATTCACTAAACAGAGAACATCCCTAATGTCTCTGATCTGGAGGACTCACTAAACAGAGAACATCCCTGGTCATCCCTACTGCCTCTGATCTGGAGGACTCACTAAACAGAGAACATCCCTGGTCATCCCTACTGCCTCTGATCTGGAGGATTCACTAAACAGAGAACATCCCTACTGCCTCTGATCTGGAGGACTCACTAAACAGAGAACATCCCTGGTCATCCCTACTGCCTCTGATCTGGAGGACTCACTAAACAGAGAACATCCCTGGTCATCTCTACTGCCTCTGATCTGGAGGACTCACTAAACAGAGAACATCCCTGGTCATCCCTACTACCTCTGATCTGGAGGACTCACTAAACAGAGAACATCCCTGGTCATCTCTACTACCTCTGATCTGGAGGACTCACTAAACAGAGAACATCCCTGGTCATCCCTACTGTCTCTGATCTGGAGGACTCACTAAACAGAGAACATCCCTGGTCATCTCTACTGCCTCTGATCTGGAGGACTCACTAAACAGAGAACATCCCTGGTCATCTCTACTGCCTCTGATCTGGAGGACTCACTAAACAGAGAACATCCCTAATGTCTCTGATCTGGAGGACTCACTAAACAGAGAACATCCCTGGTCATCCCTACTGCCTCTGATCTGGAGGACTCACTAAACAGAGAACATCCCTGGTCATCCCTACTGCCTCTGATCTGGAGGACTCACTAAACAGAGAACATCCCTACTGCCTCTGATCTGGAGGACTCACTAAACAGAGAACATCCCTGGTCATCCCTACTGCCTCTGATCTGGAGGACTCACTAAACAGAGAACATCCCTGGTCATCCCTACTGCCTCTGATCTGGAGGACTCACTAAACAGAGAACATCCCTGGTCTTCCCTACTGCCTCTGATCTGGAGGACTCACTAAACAGAGAACATCCCTGGTCATCCCTACTGCCTCTGATCTGGAGGATTCACTAAACAGAGAACATCCCTAATGTCTCTGATCTGGAGGACTCACTAAACAGAGAACATCCCTGGTCATCCCTACTGCCTCTGATCTGGAGGACTCACTAAACAGAGAACATCCCTGGTCATCCCTACTGCCTCTGATCTGGAGGATTCACTAAACAGAGAATATCCCTACTGCCTCTGATCTGGAGGACTCACTAAACAGAGAACATCCCTGGTCATCCCTACTGCCTCTGATCTGGAGGACTCACTAAACAGAGAACATCCCTGGTCATCTCTACTGCCTCTGATCTGGAGGACTCACTAAACAGAGAACATCCCTGGTCATCCCTACTACCTCTGATCTGGAGGACTCACTAAACAGAGAACATCCCTGGTCATCTCTACTACCTCTGATCTGGAGGACTCACTAAACAGAGAACATCCCTGGTCATCCCTACTGTCTCTGATCTGGAGGACTCACTAAACAGAGAACATCCCTGGTCATCTCTACTGCCTCTGATCTGGAGGACTCACTAAACAGAGAACATCCCTGGTCATCTCTACTGCCTCTGATCTGGAGGACTCACTAAACAGAGAACATCCCTAATGTCTCTGATCTGGAGGACTCACTAAACAGAGAACATCCCTGGTCATCCCTACTGCCTCTGATCTGGAGGACTCACTAAACAGAGAACATCCCTGGTCATCCCTACTGCCTCTGATCTGGAGGATTCACTAAACAGAGAACATCCCTACTGCCTCTGATCTGGAGGACTCACTAAACAGAGAACATCCCTGGTCATCCCTACTGCCTCTGATCTGGAGGACTCACTAAACAGAGAACATCCCTGGTCATCTCTACTGCCTCTGATCTGGAGGACTCACTAAACAGAGAACATCCCTGGTCATCCCTACTACCTCTGATCTGGAGGACTCACTAAACAGAGAACATCCCTGGTCATCTCTACTACCTCTGATCTGGAGGACTCACTAAACAGAGAACATCCCTGGTCATCCCTACTGTCTCTGATCTGGAGGACTCACTAAACAGAGAACATCCCTGGTCATCTCTACTGCCTCTGATCTGGAGGACTCACTAAACAGAGAACATCCCTGGTCATCCCTACTGCCTCTGATCTGGAGGACTCACTAAACAGAGAACATCCCTACTGCCTCTGATCTTTTAATTTGACACATAAAATAACTCCATTATATTATAGAATGTGCTGAATTATCACGTGCAAGCCAAGCGCTACCACTATTATCAGTAGCACTGTCAAAGCTGTACAAAAAAACACACAGCCAGTCCATTGAATAGCAGGCTAACGTTACTGGTTGCTTTGCAATGCTTGCAGTTAGCCACTGATTACTTCCAAATGACTCATTCTTGAATTTGAGATTTCCAACTTGTTGTGTAATGTTTATGTCCAATGGCTAATGAGCGTTTTATCTATAATTTCTCTTTATATGACAAGAGTTTAAAAGGATTTGCCAGTAGATTGTTGACTTGTTGACTTAGCTAGCTAAGATTTTGAAAGTATGATGTTGACGTGATCAGTCCAATCAAAGCTACTGTAGATATAATGAGATGTAATGTCATTTTATCTGTGGCCAATGACCTTGAGCCTTCTTGGAAGGGCACTTGTAATATAACTCTATGGCAGCACTCAAAGGGCAAAAATTTTGGATGTCTACCCTTACTAAGCACTTCAATTTGGTGATGACGTACTGTCCCCACGAGTGACAGAACACTGAGCCAATCATGGTGCAACGCTCCGTATTTTCTGCTGACTCGCCCCACCACCACAGAGAGCACTGAGCTGAAACACCTGCATTTTGGAGCTGCCTTACTGAACAAAACAAAAAGAGACCATGTTTGTATGCGACTTTATTAACTGAATGATATATATATATATTTTTTACATTGTTTGGAAACTGATATGTGACATGTATTAATGCCAAAATAACATGCAAAACAGGCAAGACCCCCCCAAAAAAATATCTATATACCTTCCGACTTCAACTGTATATATAACATTTTATTTCTTTGCTAAAAATGTGGGGCTCAAATTCAACTCCATCTTTCATCGAATCAGATGGCTTATTCATCACGAAACTATTTGATGTTGGCAATTATTTTAATGATTACTTCATTGGCAGAGTGGGCAAACTTAGGCAGGAAATGCCAACAACGAACAATGAGCCATCATACTCAGACAAACTAATAATGAAAAAAAGCTAGAATTTTGTGAAGTTTGTGTGGGAGAGGTGGAGGAATTGTTAACGATCAATAATGGCAAACCTCCTGGCATTGACAACTTAAATGGAAAGCTACTGAGGATGGTATCTGACTCTATAGCCACTCCTATCTGTCATATCTTTAATCTGAGACTAGAGGAAAGTATTTGTCCTCAGGCCTGGAGGGAAGCCAAAGTCATTCCGCTACCCAAGAGTGGTAAAGCGGCCTTTACTGGTTCTAACAGCAGACCTATCAGCTTGCTGCCAGCTCTTAGCAAGCTGCTGGAAAGAATTGTGTTTGACCAAATATAATGCTATTTCTCTGTAAACAAATTAACAGACTTTCAGCATGCTTGTAGAGAAGGGCACTCAACATGTACTGCACTGACACAAATGACTGATGATTGGTTGAAAGACATTGATAATAAGAAGATTGTGGGAGCTGTGCTGTTAGATTTCAGTAGTGCCTTTGATATTATTGACCATAACCTGTTGTTGAATAAAAAGTGTGTATTATGGCTTTTCAACCTGTGCCATATCGTGGATTCAGAGCTCTGTATCTAATAGAACTCAAAGGGTTTTATTTAATGGAAGCTTCTCTAATGTCAAACATGTAAAGTGTGGTGTACCGCAGGGCAGCTCTCTAGGCCCTCTACTCTTTTCTATTTTTACCAATGACCTGCCACTGGCATTAATCAAAGCGTGTGTGTTTGTGTATGCTGATGATTCAACCATATAGGCATCAGCAACCACAGCTAATGAAGTCACTGAAACCCTCAACAAAGAGTTGCAGTCTGTTTTGGAATGGGTGGCCAGTAATAAACTGGTCCTGATCTTCTCTAAAACTAAGAGCATTGTATTTGGTACAAATCATTCCCTAAGTTCTAGACCTCAGCTGAATCTGGTAATGAATGGTGAGGCTGTTGAACAAGATGAGGAGACTAAATTACTTGTTGTTACCTTAGATTGTAAACTGTCAAGGTCAAAACATATAGATTCAATGGTTGTAAAGATGGGGAGAGGTCTGGCCGTAATAAAGAGATGCTCTGCTGTTTTGACACCACTCTCCACAAAGCAAGTTCTGCAGGCTCTAGTTTTGTCTAATCTTGATTATTGTCCAGTCGTGTGTTCCAGCGCTGCGAACAAAGACCTAGTTAACCTGTAGCTGGTCCAGAACAAAGCTGCACGCCTTGCTCTTCATTGTAATCAGAGGGCTGATATAAATACTATGCATGCCAGTCTATCTTGGCTAAGAGTTGTGGAGAGACTGACTGAATCACTTCTTCTTTTTATAAGAAACATGAATGTGTTGAAAAATCCCAAATTGTTTGCATAGTCAACTTACACACAGCTCTGACACACACACTTACCCCACCAGACATGCCACCAGGGGTCTTTTCACAGTCCCCAAATCCAGAACAAATTCAAGAAAGTGTACAGTATTACATAGAGCCATTATTGCATGGAACTCTGTTCCATCTCATATTGCTCAAATTAACAGCAAACCTGGTTTAAAAAAACAGAGTTCCAAACCCCTCAAAGCACAACGCCTCTCCTTGATAGGTTGTGTATGTATTGATATGTAGGCTACGTGTACCTTTAAAAAAAAATGTATGTAGTATTGTCCTTGAGATGTTCTTGTCTATTAATGTTCTGTATTATGTAATTCTGTATTATGTTTCATGTTTTGTGTGGACCCCAGGAAGAGTAGCCCGCTGCTTTTGAAACAGCTAATGGGTATCCTAATAAAATACAAAACACCAAGAGTTGGCGCAATTGCTAATTAGCGTTAGCGCAATGACTGGAAGTCTATGGTATCAGCTAGCATAACAGTAGATATTATAGACTTCCAGTCATTGCGCTATTAGCTGATACCATATACTTCCAGTCATTGCGCTAACGCTAGTTAGCATTGGCTCGTGAAAGTACCTCTAACTTCCTTCATACTGGATGGTATCCATAAAAATGGTATCCAGGAGTTCATCTGACTCTGGGGATGTAGATAAAATGGCTTCATTGCCAAAATCTTAAAGTATCCCTTTAACCCCCTACCTTAACCCTTACCTAACCCTCACCTTAACCATTTCAAATTTTAACTTCAATGGGATAGGGACGTCTTCCACAAACCCCTGGGGTGCCTTATTGCTATTATACACTGGTTACCAATGTAATTATAACAGTATGTTTTGTCATACCTGTGGTATATGGTCTGTTATAAACTGAGTGGTTCGAACCCTGAATGCTGATTGGTTGACAGCCGTAATATATCAGACCCTATACCACGGGTATGACAAAACATTTATTTTTACTGCTCTAATTACATTGGTAACCAGTTTATAATAGCAATAAGGCACCTTGAGGGTATGGGATATATGGCCAATATACCACGGCTAAGGGCTGTGTCCAGGCACTCGGCGTTGCGTCAAGATTAAGAACAGACCTTAGCTGTGGTATATTGGCCATATATCACCCCCCCCCCCCCCTCCCCCAGGGCCTTAATTCTTAAATATACCACGGCTTTCTGCCAATCAGCATTCAAGGCTCGAACCGGGTTTATAATTGTAAATAAATCCCCCTTGCACATGTGCATAACTATAGTAAATCTGACAGAAGAGTTTGAGTGATGAAAGTTTGGCAGTGGATCTCAATCTCTGAGCAAGAAACACTTGGACGAACACTTGGCAATTGTGCTGTTGTTATGAGCCAGATGTTAAGACTACCAGCCGGTATTAATGGCCCATTTGCGAGATTGACTTGTAATTTTAATTGGCATATGCTACAGACAAAAATCAGGGTTTATGATTGTCATTCAATTTTTGCCATGGTTTGCTTCGATAAAAGTAGGTAGCCTATAGCCCCTGATAGGTCTACATCTCATCTCAGATAGTCTACAGTAGGCTAGACAAGATGTAAACGAAACGATTTAGCAGCTTTCTTAGTTAAAATGAACGGACTAATTTATTCAACATGAATAGCGAGGCGATTTCGAGGATAAGAAGTGCTTGTGTTTCCCAATGGCCTGCTGGAATAGGCTACTGGCCATGTTCTGTTATAATCTCCACCCGGCACAGCCAGAAGAGGACTGGCCACCCCTCATAGCCTGGTTCCTCTCTAGGTTTCTTCTTCCTAGGTTTTGGCCTTTCTAGCAGGGGCGGAAATCCCGGGGGGGACGGGTGGGACACGACCCCCCCATCCTGGGAAAAATATGATTTGTCCCCCCCAATATATCACTGAAACATAACTATGTAATTTAAATAATATTAATAATACGCAATGAATGCAATTGTGCTGATTATAGACACTTAATAGCGCGTTTTTAAGTTTCAAAAGATTGCGACCCCCCCCACCCTTTGCCTCACAATGGTTTGATCCACTGGCAAGGTAACAGAGGGGTTGTATCCACTGTCTGAAAGGCACTCAATGAACGTAACTGACGTGAGGTTAATCCAGTCAATCGCGCACACACACTAGCTGAATATGCAGAGCTAGCGCACAAATATTAACTATTAAGCTAGCTAGTACCTATTCCATTTATGTGGCCTCGTCAAAGATGGAATCTTTGCTATCGTCAATTTATTCCGAGATCAGCATGCAGATGATGTAAGTTAGTGCTTCAAAGTCCCTGTGATAAGGTCAGCGATAAACTGAAGTCCAAACTGAACAGAACTACACTCTTCTTCTACCATTGTCTTAAATATATTTAATGGTCTCGTTGCAAAAGCTAAATTGTTGCAAGGGAACTTTTATTTATTTATTTTATTTAACCCGGGTAGCAAAGATTATAGCAAACACCACTGAAACGGAATTGGTGCTCGCTTGCTTTGCAAATTCAGCTATTGTTGGAAGCCAGCCAATATGAAACAAACTATTAAAATTACAAAAGGTTGCAGCATATGTTGTGTAAATGGTGAACTCATACAGCTGTCAACTCTTGTCATTTTAATCCGTTTCACATTTGCTAGCTACCTTTTAGATCGAAGCCCAAATAGAATGATAAAATATAAGATGATAGAAGCCCATCTCCTACTGTAAATAACCTACACACTGTGTGTGTAGCCAGCCAGCCAGCCAGGTAGAAAAATGGCAGAAAAATAAAAGACGGACATCAGAGTATTTTTCAGTACACCAAAACGCAAAGTAAGAACCCTAGTAGCCTAATATCTCAAAGACTAGTTGATAAAATGTTCATAAGAAAGAAATGAAATTCTAATGGAAATGTTTCACAATGATGTCATTAGGCAGAGCAGGCAACAGATGGCACACAGAGTTGGGGACAGATATGCAGGGACAGACTGGCAGAGACAGGGAGTCTCAGGTAAGTTTGTTGAGTCTTTGTTTGGCAACATGAAAGGTTCTCCATTTTTTTTACTTGTAAAATAGGAACATAATTGGAAAATGCCATGGATACCCCCACTCTCAACTTAAACTGGTGACTGAACTAAGATTTGTTAAAGGAAATGGTATTGCTGTTGTGATTAGTTGTGTAGTTTTCGGTACCGGTAGTTAGGAGTACGGCAAACACCTCATTTCTTTGGTTCCTCAATATACATTTACCATATTACAATGTAGGCTATGTGTTACAGCACTACTTTGGGTGTCCCCCTCAGGAATTGCTCTTGAGAAAATTTCATGTAATTGTCCCCTCCAAAATTGATATCAGATTTTCGCCCCTGCTTTCTAAGGAGTTTTCCCTGGCCACCGTGCTTCTACACCTGCATTGCTTGCTGTTTTGGGGGGTTTTAGGCTGGGTTTCTGTACAGCACTTTGAGACATCAGCTGATGTAAGAAGGGCTTTATAAATACATTTGATTTGCTACTGAGGAGCAGACTGCCTCCCTGCCTGACAGTCAGCAGCAGGTCACAGTGAAATATATATATATATATATATATATATATATATATATATATATATATATATATATATATATATATATATATATATAATATTAAGAGAAATGCCATGGCGGCCGCGGTGCAAGTTTGATATAGCCCACAAACCCCGCAGACCACGACCAATACATTTTCACCCGCGACATCGTTTTCAAAGCAGCCCAATTTGACCGTAAAACACCTCACACACGTCAAAACCGGTTCAGGACCGTCCCAAGGATCGAGAATAGCACTAACCCTTCTCCACTACCTAAAAGTAATACTTCCGGTATCAAAGGTCATTTCCGCTCTCGTTGTGCCATCAAATCTAAACCGTGAACCACGAGAAAAATCTTTACTTACTTCAAGGACACGGTGAAGGAATTATGGTTAGTTTTAATTTTATTTTTAATTTTAAATAACATCTATAGATTTGCATTCGAGTAGTTTACCTGGGGAAAATATTGAGTATATTGCTAGCTAGCCTTGTTTTGAAATTGTTCACGCATGTCAATCAACGTTAGCTAGTTTGCTAACGAAGTGAGTCGTTTTTTTAAACATATGACTTGTCGTAAACCAGCTTCTTATATTACAACATGTTATAATAATGTAAAACCCTATATTTCAGTCTGCGTGTTAATTGACCAGCCATTGTCATCCTGTGTTTTATTCCGAGTTAAAGCTCACTGTAGCCCTATTGTCATAACTCTGTTCCACTTTACATTAGTCACTGGACAAAGGCGTCTCATGTAAGGCGGAAGTTTAGTTAAAAATCCCGAAACTCAATCTGAACATTAAAACGCGTCGCTTGCGGTACGGGGTTTGGAGGCTTAATAAGGACCTTCTCTTTCATTATCAGCGAGAAATATTTAAAAAAAAAAAAGGTTAAATAGATACTCTCACCTTGTTAGTGTTTCCACACGGCCATATATCCATGTTACAGCGCATGGTCCCACATGGCCATATATCCATGTTACAGCGCATGTTCCCACACGGCCATATATCCATGTTACAGCGCATGTTCCCACACGGCCATATATCCATGTTACAGCGCATGTTTCCACACGGCCATATATCCATGTTACAGCGCATGGTCCCACACGGCCATATATCCATGTTACAGCGCATGGTCCCACACGGCCATATATCCATGTTACAGCGCATGGTCCCACACGGCCATATATCCATGTTACAGCGCATGGTCCCACACGGCCATATATCCATGTTACAGCGCATGTTCCCACACGGCCATATATCCATGTTACAGCGCATGGTCCCACACGGCCATATATCCATGTTACAGCGCATGTTCCCACACGGCCATATATCCATGTTACAGCGCATGGTTACATGGGCTGAACACAAGCTAATTCGGTAGAAAGTGTGGTTCCTTTCAGCTTGTGGATCTGTGTGAAACTGCTACAGTATATTTTGAATTTGAAGGATTGCTGATGAAAGATAAAGGCTATAGGTTTCCACAGCCATATGGCAACCGAGGATTATTGACATTTCTGAACCTTCAAACACCGGGTCTACGGTCTAGACTGGACGAGGAGGGAAGGAGATGGGTCCTGGTGTAGTCTACCGTCTAGACTGGACGATGGGTCCTGGTGTAGTCTACCGTCTAGACTGGACGATGGGTCCTGGTGTAGTCTACCGTCTAGACTGGACGATGGGTCCTGGTGTAGTCTACCGTCTAGACTGGACGATGGGTCCTGGTGTAGTCTACCGTCTAGACTGGACGATGGGTCCTGGTGTAGTCTACCGTCTAGACTGGACGATGGGTCCTGGTGTAGTCTACCGTCTAGACTGGACGATGGGTCCTGGTGTAGTCTACCGTCTAGACTGGACGATGGGTCCTGGTGTAGTCTACCGTCTAGACTGGACGATGGGTCCTGGTGTAGTCTACGGTCTAGACTGGATGAGGAGGGAAGTGTAGTCTACCGTCTAGACTGGACGAGGAGGGTAGGAGATGGGGCCTGGTGTAGTCTACTAATGGGAATACACTACGTTTAAATCATTCAGACTTTTGTGTTTATCCTGCAATTTAACTTTGACATAGGGCTATTTTTCATGCTTCTCACTGATAGCCGCAGCTTGACAATCAGCTATTTAATATTTACCATATTACTACAATATAACCAATTAGATTCCAGGAACCTCCTACTGCATTTTCAACCCTTCTGATTAGTCTGATAATACAGCCAACGAAATCAAGTTAATTTATTTTTATTTTTATTTTTCAATATATTTTATTAAGCCAGTTTGATTGGGTGGGCCAGTATTCAATCTGGGCCCTGCGTTGGCATCACCTCTGCTTGCAAGATAATGCTGTACCTGTTTTAGTAGCAATTGTCCCACGTTTGACGGTGTCTGTAATCGGTAGATGGTTCTGATGCAAACTTTGTCGTTTTGCATCTCTGAGCAATGCCCCAAAAGTATAAAATCCAATTGTTTGATGCTACCACCCCCTCCAAATCAAAAACCAAACATGGATTCAAAGTTGTCTCGCTTATTGTACACCTGTTTGCCACTTGTTTGTCTCGCTAATCAGCCTTGCAATTAGGCAACATCCTGCTGCAGATGGGAGGCAGAATGGAGCGGGTACCATTGACACCCGTGATTGGTTTGGACTTGGAGAGGTGATGGTAGCGTCAAACAATTGGAATGTAAACTTGGGCACTGCTTGGTTAACAGGGCTGTGTGTGTTATACTGGTTAACAGGGCTGTGTGTGTTATACTGGTTAACAGGGCTGTGTGTGTTATACTGGTTAACAGGGCTGTGTGTTATACTGGTTAACAGGGCTGTGTGTTATACGGGTTAACAGGGCTGTGTTATACTGTTAACAGGGCTGTGTGTTATACTGGTTTAACAGGGCTGTGTGTTATACTGGTTAACAGGGGCTGGTGTGTGTTATACCTGGTTAACAGGGCTGTGTGTTATACTGGTTAACAGGGCTGTGTGTGTTATACTGGTTAACAGGGTGTGTGTGTTATACTGGTTAACAGGGCTGTGTGTTATACTGGTTAACAGGGCTGTGTGTTATACTGGTTAACAGGGCTGTGTGTTATACTGGTTAACAGGGCTGTGTGTTATACTGGTTAACAGGGCTGTGTTTATACTGGTTAACAGGGCTGTGTGTATACTGGTTAACAGGGCTGTGTGTTATACTGGTTAACAGGGCTGTGTGTTATACTGGTTAACAGGGCTGTGTGTTATACTGGTTAACAGGGCTGTGTGTGTTATACTGGTTAACAGGGCTGTGTGTGTTATACTGGTTAACAGGGCTGTGTGTGTTATACTGGTTAACAGGGCTGTGTGTTATACTGGTTAACAGGGCTGTGTGTTATACTGGTTAACAGGGCTGTGTTTATACTGGTTAACAGGGCTGTGTGTTATACTGGTTAACAGGGCTGTGTGTTATACTGGTTAACAGGGCTGTGTGTGTTATACTGGTTAACAGGGCTGTGTGTGTTATACTGGTTAACAGGGCTGTGTGTTATACTGGTTAACAGGGCTGTGTGTTATACTGGTTAACAGGGCTGTGTGTTATACTGGTTAACAGGGCTGTGTGTGTTATACTGGTTAACAGGGCTGTGTGTTATACTGGTTAACAGGGCTGTGTGTGTTATACCGGTTAACAGGGCTGTGTGTGTTATACTGGTTAACAGGGCTGTGTGTTATACTGGTTAACAGGGCTGTGTGTGATACTGGTTAACAGGGCTGTGTGTGTTATACTGGTTAACAGGGCTGTGTGTTATACTGGTTAACAGGGCTGTGTGTTATACTGGTTAACAGGGCTGTGTGTTATACTGGTTAACAGGGCTGTGGTGTTATACTGGTTAACAGGGCTGTGTGTGTTATACTGGTTAACTGTTAACAGGGCTGTGTGTTTATACTGGTTACAGGGCTGTGTGTGTTATACTGGTTAACAGGCTGTTGTGTGTTATAACTGGTTACAGGGCTGTGTGTTATACTGGTTAACAGGGCTGTGTGTGTTATACTGGTTAACAGGGCTGTGTGTTATACTGGTTAACAGGGCTGTGTGTTATACTGGTTAACGGGGCTGTGTGTTATACTGGTTACAGGGCTGTGGTGTTATACTGGTTAACAGGGCTGTGTGTGTTATACTGGTTAACAGGGCTGTGTGTGTTATACTGGTTAACAGGCCTGGTGTTATACTGGTTAACAGGGCTGTGTGTTATAACTGGTTAACAGGGCTGTTGTGTTATACTGGTTAACAGGGCTGTGTGTTATACTGGTTAACAGGCTGTGTGTTATACTGGTTAACAGGGCTGTGTGTTATACTGGTTAACAGGCTGTGTGTTATACTGTTAACAGGGCGGCTGGGGTGGTATACTGGTAACAGGAGGGCTGTGTTGTTATACTGGTTAACAGGGCTGGTGTGTTGTTATACTGTGTGTTGTTATACTGGTTAACAGGGCTGTGTGTTATACTGGTTAACAGGGCTGTGTGTTTATACTGGTTACAGGGCTGGGGTGTGTTATACTGGTTAACAGGGCTGTGGTTTATACTGGTTAACAGGGCTTGTGTGTTATCTGGTTAACAGGGCTGTGTGTTTATACTGGTTAACAGGGCTGTGTTTTATACTGGTTAACAGGGCTGTGTGTTATACTGGTTAACAGGGCTGTGTGTTATAACTGGTTAACAGGGCGGTGTGTTATACTGGTTAACAGGGCTGTGTGTTTATACTGGGTAACAGGGCTGTGTGTTATACTGGTTAACATGGCTGTGTGTTATACTGGTTAACAGGCTGTGTGTTTATACTGGTTAACAGGGCTGTGTGTTATACTGTTAACAGGGGCTGTGTGTGTTATAGCTGGTTAACAGGGCTGTGTGTTATACTGGTTAACAGGGCTGTGTGTTATACTGGTTAACAGGCTGTGTGTTATACTGGTTAACAGGGCTGTGTGTGTATACTGGTTAACAGGGCTGTGTTTATACTGGTTAACAGGGCTGTGTGTGTTATACTGGTTAACAGGGGCTGTGTGTGTATACTGGTTAACAGGGGCTGTGTGTTATACTGTTTACAGGGCTGTGTGTTATAACTGGTTACAGGGCTGTGTGTTATACTGGTTAACGGGGCTGTGTGTTATACTGGTTAACAGGGCTGTGTGTTATACTGGTTAACAGGGCTGTGTGTGTTATACTGGTTAACAGGGCTGTGTGTTATACTGGTTAACAGGGCTGTGTGTTATACTGGTTAACGGGGCTGTGTGTTATACTGGTTAACAGGGCTGTGTGTTATACTGGTTAACAGGGCTGTGTTATACTGGTTAACAGGGCTGTGTTATACTGGTTAACAGGGCTGTGTGTTATACTGGTTAACAGGGCTGTGTGTTATACTGGTTAACAGGGCTGTGTGTGTTATACTGGTTAACAGGGCTGTGTGTTATACTGGTTAACAGGGCTGTGTGTGTTATACTGGTTAACAGGGCTGTGTGTTATACTGGTTAACAGGGCTGTGTGTGTTATACTGGTTAACAGGGCTGTGTGTTATACTGGTTAACAGGGCTGTGTGTGTTATACTGGTTAACAGGGCTGTGTGTTATACTGGTTAACAGGGCTGTGTGTTATACTGGTTAACGGGGCTGTGTGTTATACTGGTTAACGGGGCTGTGTGTTATACTGGTTAACAGGGCTGTGTGTTATACTGGTTAACAGGGCTGTGTGTTATACTGGTTAACAGGGCTGTGTGTTATACTGGTTAACAGGGCTGTGTGTTATACTGGTTAACAGGGCTGTGTGTTATACTGGTTAACAGGGCTGTGTGTGTTATACTGGTTAACAGGGCTGTGTGTTATACTGGTTAACAGGGCTGTGTGTTATACTGGTTAACAGGGCTGTGTGTTATACTGGTTAACAGGGCTGTGTTGTTATACTGGTTAACAGGGGTGTGTGTGTTATACTGGTTAACAGGGCTGTGTGTGGTATACTGGTTAACAGGGCTGTGTGTGTTATACTGGTTAAAGGGCTGTGTGTTATACTGGTTAACAGGGCTGTGTGTGTTATACTGGTTAACAGGGCTGTGGTGTTATACTGGTTAACAGGGCTGTGTGTGTTATACTGGTTAACGGGGCTGTGTGTGTATACTGTGTTAACTGGTCCGGGGCTGTGTGTTATACTGGTTAACAGGGCTGTGTGTGTTATACTGGTTAACAGGGCTGTGTGTTATACTGGTTAACAGGGCTGTGTGTTATACTGGTTAACAGGGCTGTGTTATACTGGTTAACAGGGCTGTGTGTGTTATACTGGTTAACAGGGCTGTGTGTTATACTGGTTAACAGGGCTGTGTGTTATACTGGTTAACAGGGCGTGTGTGTTATACTGGTTAACAGGGCTGTGTGTTATACTGGTTAACAGGGCTGTGTGTGTTTAGCTGGTTAACAGGGCTGTGTGTGTTATACTGGTTAACAGGGCTGTGTGGTTATACTGGTTAACAGGCTGTGTGTGTATAACTGGTTAACAGGGCTGTGTGTTATAACTGGTTAACAGGGCTGTTGTGGTAGACTGGTTAACAGGGCGTGTGGGTTTAGACTGGTTAACAGGGCTGTGTGTGTTATACTGTTACAGGGCTGTGTGTTATACTGGTTAACAGGGCTGTGTGTTATACTGGTTAACAGGGCTGTGTGTGTTATACTGGTTAACAGGGCTGTGTGTTATACTGGGTTAACAGTGCTGTGTGTTATACTGGGTTAACAGGGCTGTGTGTTATACTGGTTACAGGCTGTGTGTTACTGGTTAACAGGGCTGTTGTTATACTGGTTAACATGGGCTGTGTGTGTTATACTGTTAACAGGGCTGTGTGTTATACTGGTTAACAGGGCTGTGTGTTATACGGGTTAACAGGGCTGTGTGTGTTATACTGGTTAACAGGGGCTGTGGGTGTTATACTGGTTAACGGGCTGTGTGTTATACTGGTTAACAGGGCTTGTGTGTTATACTGGTTAACAGGGCTGGTGTGTGTTATACTGGTTAACAGGGCTGTGTGTGTTATACTGGTTAACAGGGCTGTGTGTTATACTGGTTAACAGGGGTGTGTGTTATACTGGTTAACAGGGCTGTTGTGTTATACTGGTTAACAGGGCTGTGTGTATACTGGTTAACGGGGCTGTGTGTTATACTGGTTAACGGGGCTGTGTGTTATACTGGTTAACAGGGCTGTGTGTTATACTGGTTAACAGGGCTGTGTGTTATACTGGTTAACAGGGCTGGTGTGTTATACTGGTTAACAGGGCTGTGTGTGTTATACTGGTTACAGGGCAGGCTGTGTGTTATACTGGTTAACGGGATGTGTGTGTTATACTGGTTAACAGGGCTGTGTGTTATACTGGTTAACGGGGCTGTGTGTTATACTGGTTAACAGGGCTGTGTGTGTTATACTGGTTAACAGGGCTGTGTGTTATACTGGTTAACAGGGCTGTGTGTTATACTGGTTAACAGGGCTGTGTGTTATACTGGTTAACAGGGCTGTGTTATACTGGTTAACAGGGCTGTGTGTTATACTGGTTAACAGGGCTGTGTGTTTATACTGGTTAACAGGGCTGTGTGTTATACTGGTTAACAGGGCTGTGTGTGTTATACTGGTTAACAGGGCTGTGTGTTATACTGGTTAACAGGGCTGTGTGTGTTATACTGGTTAACAGGGCTGTGTGTGTTATACTGGTTAACAGGGCTGTGTGTTATACTGGTTAACAGGGCTGTGTGTGTTATACTGGTTAACAGGGCTGTGTGTTATACTGGTTAACAGGGCTGTGTGTGTTATACTGGTTAACAGGGCTGTGTGTTATACTGGTTAACAGGGCTGTGTTTATACTGGTTAACAGGGCTGTGTGTTATACTGGTTAACAGGGCTGGTGTGTTTATACTGGTTAACAGGCTGGTTATACTGGTTAACAGGGCTGTGTGTGTTATACTGGTTAACAGGGCTGTGTGTTATACTGGTTAACAGGGCTGTGTGTTATACTGGTTAACAGGGCTGTGTGTGTTATACTGGTTAACAGGGCTGTGTGTTATACTGGTTGACGGGGCTGTGTGTTATACTGGTTAACAGGGCTGTGTGTGTTATACTGGTTAACAGGGCTGTGTGTGTTATACTGGTTAACAGGGCTGTGTGTGTTATACTGGTTAACAGGGCTGTGTGTGTTATACTGGTTAACAGGGCTGTGTTATACTGGTTAACAGGGCTGTGTGTTATACTGGTTAACAGGGCTGTGTGTTATACTGGTTAACAGGGCTGTGTGTGTATACTGGTTAACAGGGCTGTGGTGTGTGTGTATACTGGTTAACAGGGCTGTGTGTTATACTGGTTAACAGGGCTGTGTGTGTTTACTGGTTGCTGTGTGTTATACTGGTTAACAGGGCTGTGTGTTATACTGGTTAACAGGGCTGTGTGTTATACTGGTTAACAGGGCTGTGTGTTTACTGGTTAACAGGGCTGGTGTTATACTGGTGTTGTAACAGGGCTGTGTGTTATACTGGTTAACAGGGCTGTGTGTATACTGGTTAACAGGGCGGGTGTGTGTTATACTGGTTAACGGGGCTGTGTTATACTGGTTAACGGGGCTGTGTTATACTGGTTAACGGGGCTGTGTTATACTGGTTAACGGGGCTGTGTTATACTGGTTAACGGGGCTGGTGTTGTATACTGGTTAACAGGGCTGTGTGTTATACTGGTTAACAGGGCTGTGTGTGTTATACTGGTTAACAGGGCTGTGTGTTATACTGGTTAACAGGGCTGGGTGTATACTGGTTAACAGGGCTGTGTGTTATACTGGTTAACAGGGCTGTGTGGTTATACTGGTTAACAGGGCTGGTGTGTTATACTGGTTAACAGGGCTGTGTTATACTGGTTAACAGGGCTGTGTTTATACTGGTTAACAGGGCTGTGTGTGTTATACGGTTAACAGGGCTGTGTGTTATACTGGTTAACAGGGCTGTGTGTTATACTGGTTAACAGGGCTGTGTGTTATACTGGTTAACAGGGCTGTGTGTTATACTGGTTAACAGGGCTGTGTGTTATACTGGTTAACAGGGCTGTGTGTGTTATACTGGTTAACAGGGCTGTGTGTTATACTGGTTAACAGGGCTGTGTGTTATACTGGTTAACAGGGGGTGTGTTATACTGGTTAACAGGGCTGTGTGTTATACTGGTTAACAGGGCTGTGTGTGTTATACTGGTTAACAGGGCTGTGTGTGTTATACTGGTTAACAGGGCTGTGTGTGTTATACTGGTTAACAGGGCTGTGTGTTATACTGGTTAACAGGGCTGTGTGTTATACTGGTTAACAGGGCTGTGTTATACTGGTTAACAGGGCTGTGTGTGTTATACTGGTTAACAGGGCTGTGTGTTATACTGGTTAACAGGGCTGTGTGTTATACTGGTTAACAGGGCTGTGTGTTATACTGGTTAACAGGGCTGTGTGTTATACTGGTTAACAGGGCTGTGTGTGTTATACTGGTTAACAGGGCTGTGTGTGTTATACTGGTTAACAGGGCTGTGTGTTATACTGGTTAACAGGGCTGTGTGTTATACTGGTTAACAGGGCTGTGTGTTATACTGGTTAACGGGGCTGTGTGTGTTATACCGGTTAACAGGGCTGTGTGTTATACTGGTTAACAGGGCTGTGTGTGTTATACTGGTTAACAGGGCTGTGTGTGTTATACTGGTTAACAGGGCTGTGTGTTATACTGGTTAACAGGGCTGTGTGTTATACTGGTTAACAGGGCTGTGTGTGTTATACTGGTTAACAGGGCTGTGTGTTATACTGGTTAACAGGGCTGTGTGTTATACTGGTTAACAGGGCTGTGTGTGTTATACTGGTTAACAGGGCTGTGTGTGTTATACTGGTTAACAGGGCTGTGTGTTATACTGGTTAACAGGGCTGTGTGTTATACTGGTTAACAGGGCTGTGTGTTATACTGGTTAACAGGGCTGTGTGTTATACTGGTTAACAGGGCTGTGTGTTATACTGGTTAACAGGGCTGTGTGTGTTATACTGGTTAACAGGGCTGTGTGTTATACTGGTTAACAGGGCTGTGTGTTATACTGGTTAACAGGGCTGTGTGTTATACTGGTTAACAGGGCTGTGTGTTATACTGGTTAACAGGGCTGTGTGTGTTTACTGGTTACAGGGGTGTGTGTTATACTGGTTAACAGGGCTGTGTGTTATACTGGTTAACAGGGCTGTGTGTTATACTGGTTAACAGGGCTGTGTGTTATACTGGTTAACAGGGCTGTGTGTGTTATACTGGTTAACAGGGCTGTGTGTTATACTGGTTAACGGGGCTGTGTGTTATACTGGTTAACAGGGCTGTGTGTTATACTGGTTAACAGGGCTGTGTGTGTTATACTGGTTAACAGGGCTGTGTGTTATACTGGTTAACAGGGCTGTGTGTTATACTGGTTAACAGGGCTGTGTGTTTACTGGTTAACAGGGCTGTGTGTTTATACTGGTTAACAGGGCTGTGTGTTATACTGGTTAACAGGGCTGTGTGTTATACTGGTTAACAGGGCTGTGTGTTATACTGGTTAACAGGGCTGTGTGTTATACTGGTTAACAGGGCTGTGTGTGTTATACTGGTTAACAGGGCTGTGTGTTATACTGGTTAACAGGGCTGTGTGTTATACTGGTTAACAGGGCTGTGTGTTATACTGGTTAACAGGGCTGTGTGTTATACTGGTTAACAGGGCTGTGTGTGTTATACTGGTTAACAGGGCTGTGTGTTATACTGGTTAACGGGGCTGTGTGTTATACTGGTTAACAGGGCTGTGTGTTATACTGGTTAACAGGGCTGTGTGTTATACTGGTTAACGGGGCTGTGTGTTATACTGGTTAACAGGGCTGTGTGTTATACTGGTTAACAGGGCTGTGTGTTATACTGGTTAACAGGGCTGTGTGTTATACTGGTTAACAGGGCTGTGTGTGTTATACTGGTTAACAGGGCTGTGTTATACTGGTTAACAGGGCTGTGTGTGTTATACTGGTTAACGGGGCTGTGTGTGTTATACTGGTTAACGGGGCTGTGTGTGTTATACTGGTTAACAGGGCTGTGTGTTATACTGGTTAACAGGGCTGTGTGTTATACTGGTTAACAGGGCTGTGTGTGTTATACTGGTTAACAGGGCTGTGTGTTATACTGGTTAACAGGGCTGTGTGTTTACTGGTTAACAGGGCTGTGTGTTATACTGGTTAACAGGGCTGTGTGTTATACTGGTTAACAGGGCTGTGTGTTATACTGGTTAACAGGGCTGTGTGTTATACTGGTTAACAGGGCTGTGTGTTATACTGGTTAACAGGGCTGTGTGTTATACTGGTTAACAGGGCTGTGTGTTATACTGGTTAACAGGGCTGTGTGTGTTATACTGGTTAACAGGGCTGTGTGTTATACTGGTTAACAGGGCTGTGTGTGTTATACTGGTTAACAGGGCTGTGTGTTATACTGGTTAACAGGGCTGTGTGTTATACCGGTTAACGGGGCTGTGTGTGTTATACCGGTTAACGGGGCTGTGTGTGTTATACTGGTTAACGGGGCTGTGTGTTATACTGGTTAACAGGGCTGTGTGTTATACCGGTTAACGGGGCTGTGTGTTATACCGGTTAACGGGGCTGTGTGTGTTATACCGGTTAACGGGGCTGTGTGTGTTATACCGGTTAACGGGGCTGTGTGTGTTATACTGGTTAACGGGGCTGTGTGTTATACTGGTTAACAGGGCTGTGTGTTATACTGGTTAACAGGGCTGTGTGTTATACTGGTTAACAGGGCTGTGTGTTATACTGGTTAACAGGGCTGTGTGTTATACTGGTTAACAGGGCTGTGTGTTATACTGGTTAACAGGGCTGTGTGTTATACTGGTTAACAGGGCTGTGTGTTATACTGGTTAACAGGGCTGTGTGTTATACTGGTTAACAGGGCTGTGTGTGTTATACTGGTTAACGGGGCTGTGTGTGTTATACTGGTTAACGGGGCTGTGTGTGTTATACTGGTTAACAGGGCTGTGTGTGTTATACTGGTTAACAGGGCTGTGTGTGTTATACTGGTTAACAGGGCTGTGTGTTATACTGGTTAACAGGGCTGTGTGTTTACTGGTTAACAGGGCTGTGTGTGTTATACTGGTTAACAGGGCTGTGTGTGTTATACTGGTTAACAGGGCTGTGTGTGTTATACTGGTTAACAGGGCTGTGTGTTATACTGGTTAACAGGGCTGTGTGTTATACTGGTTAACAGGGCTGTGTGTGTTATACTGGTTAACAGGGCTGTGTGTTATACTGGTTAACAGGGCTGTGTGTTATACTGGTTAACAGGGCTGTGTGTTATACTGGTTAACAGGGCTGTGTGTGTTATACTGGTTAACAGGGCTGTGTGTGTTATACTGGTTAACGGGGCTGTGTGTTATACTGGTTAACGGGGCTGTGTGTTATACTGGTTAACAGGGCTGTGTGTTATACTGGTTAACAGGGCTGTGTGTTATACTGGTTAACGGGGCTGTGTGTGTTATACTGGTTAACAGGGCTGTGTGTTATACTGGTTAACAGGGCTGTGTGTTATACTGGTTAACAGGGCTGTGTGTGTTATACTGGTTAACAGGGCTGTGTGTTATACTGGTTAACAGGGCTGTGTGTTATACTGGTTAACAGGGCTGTGTGTGTTATACTGGTTAACGGGGCTGTGTGTGTTATACTGGTTAACAGGGCTGTGTGTTATACTGGTTAACAGGGCTGTGTGTTATACTGGTTAACAGGGCTGTGTGTTATACTGGTTAACGGGCTGTGTGTTATACTGGTTAACAGGGCTGTGTGTTATACTGGTTAACAGGGCTGTGTTATACTGGTTAACAGGGCTGTGTGTGTTATACTGGTTAACAGGGCTGTGTGTGTTATACTGGTTAACAGGGCTGTGTGTTTATCTGGTTAACAGGGCTGTGTGTTATACTGGTTAACAGGGCTGTGTGTTATACTGGTTAACAGGGCTGTGAGTGTTATACTGGTTAACAGGGCTGTGTGTTATACTGGTTAACAGGGCTGTGTGTTATACTGGTTAACAGGGCTGTGTGTTATACTGGTTAACAGGGCTGTGTGTTATACTGGTTAACAGGGCTGTGTGTGTTATACTGGTTAACAGGGCTGTGTGTGTTTACTGGTTACATGGCTGTGTGTGTTATACTGGTTAACAGGCTGTGTGTTATACTGGTTAACAGGGCTGTGTGTTATACTGGTTAACAGGGCTGTGTGTTATACTGGTTAACAGGGCTGTGTGTTATACTGGTTAACAGGGCTGTGTGTTATACTGGTTAACGGGGCTGTGTGTTATACTGGTTAACGGGGCTGTGTGTTATACTGGTTAACGGGGCTGTGTGTTATACTGGTTAACGGGGCTGTGTGTTATACTGGTTAACGGGGCTGTGTGTTATACTGGTTAACAGGGCTGTGTGTGTTATACTGGTTAACAGGGCTGTGTGTGTTATACTGGTTAACAGGGCTGTGTGTGTTATACTGGTTAACGGGGCTGTGTGTTATACTGGTTAACGGGGCTGTGTGTGTTATACTGGTTAACAGGGCTGTGTGTTATACTGGTTAACAGGGCTGTGTGTTATACTGGTTAACAGGGCTGTGTGTTATACTGGTTAACAGGGCTGTGTGTTATACTGGTTAACAGGGCTGTGTGTGTTATACTGGTTAACAGGGCTGTGTGTGTTATACTGGTTAACAGGGCTGTGTGTTATACTGGTTAACAGGGCTGTGTGTTATACTGGTTAACAGGGCTGTGTGTTATACTGGTTAACAGGGCTGTGTGTTATACTGGTTAACAGGGCTGTGTGTTATACTGGTTAACAGGGCTGTGTGTTATACTGGTTAACAGGGCTGTGTGTTATACTGGTTAACAGGGCTGTGTGTTATACTGGTTAACAGGGCTGTGTGTTATACTGGTTAACAGGGCTGTGTTTATACTGGTTAACAGGGCTGTGTGTTATACTGGTTAACAGGGCTGTGTGTGTTATACTGGTTAACAGGCTGTGTGTTATACTGGTTAACAGGGCTGTGTGTTATACTGGTTAACAGGGCTGTGTGTGTTATACTGGTTAACAGGGCTGTGTGTGTTATACTGGTTAACAGGGCTGTGTGTGTTATACTGGTTAACGGGGCTGTGTGTTATACTGGTTAACAGGGCTGTGTGTTATACTGGTTAACAGGCTGTGTGTGTTATACTGGTTAACAGGGCTGTGTGTGTTATACTGGTTAACAGGGCTGTGTGTTATACTGGTTAACAGGGCTGTGTGTGTTATACTGGTTAACAGGGCTGTGTGTGTTATACTGGTTAACAGGGCTGTGTGTTATACTACTGTTAACAGGGCTGTGTGTGTTATACTGGTTAACAGGGCTGTGTGTGTTATACTGGTTACAGGGCGGTGTGTTATACTGGTTAACAGGGCTGTGTGTTATACTGGTTAACAGGGCTGTGTGTTATACTGGTTAACGGGGCTGTGTGTTATACTGGTTACAGGGCTGTGTGTTATACTGGTTAACAGGGCTGTGTGTGTTATACTGGTTAACAGGGCTGTGTGTTATACTGGTTAACAGGGCTGTGTGTTATACCGGTTAACAGGGCTGTGTGTGTTATACCGGTTAACGGGGCTGTGTGTGTTATACCGGTTAACAGGGCTGTGTGTGTTATACCGGTTAACGGGGCTGTGTGTTATACTGGTTAACGGGGCTGTGTGTTATACTGGTTAACAGGGCTGTGTGTTATACTGGTTAACAGGGCTGTGTGTTATACTGGTTAACAGGGCTGTGTGTTATACTGGTTAACAGGCTGTGTGTGTTATACTGGTTAACAGGGCTGTGTGTTATACTGGTTAACAGGGCTGTGTGTGTTATACTGGTTAACAGGGCTGTGTGTTATACTGGTTAACAGGGCTGTGTGTGTTATACTGGTTAACAGGGCTGTGTGTTATACTGGTTAACAGGGCGTGTGTTATACTGGTTAACGGGGCTGTGTGTGTTATACTGGTTAACAGGCTGTGTTTATACTGGTTAACAGGGCTGTGTGTTATACTGGTTAACAGGGCTGTGTGTGTTATACTGGTTAACAGGGCTGTGTGTTATACTGGTTAACAGGGCTGTGTGTGTTATACTGGTTAACAGGTGTGTGTTATACTGGTTAACGGGGCTGTGTGTGTTATACTGGTTAACGGGGCTGTGTGTTATACTGGTTAACAGGGCTGTGTGTTATACTGGTTAACAGGGCTGTGTGTTATACTGGTTAACGGGGCTGTGTGTTATACAGGTTAACAGGGCTGTGTGTTATACTGGTTAACAGGGCTGTGTGTTATACTGGTTAACAGGGCTGTGTGTGTTATACTGGTTAACAGGGCTGTGTGTGTTATACTGGTTAACAGGGCTGTGTGTTATACTGGTTAACAGGGCTGTGTGTTATACTGGTTAACAGGGCTGTGTGTTATACTGGTTAACAGGGCTGTGTGTGTTATACTGGTTAACAGGGCTGTGTGTTTATACTGGTTAACAGGGCTGTGTGTTATACTGGTTAACAGGGCTGTGTGTGTTATACTGGTTAACAGGGCTGTGTGTGTTATACTGGTTAACAGGGCTGTGTGTGTTATACTGGTTAACAGGGCTGTGTGTGTTATACTGGTTAACAGGGCTGTGTGTTATACTGGTTAACAGGGCTGTGTGTTATACTGGTTAACAGGGCTGTGTGTTATACTGGTTAACAGGGCTGTGTGTTATACTGGTTAACAGGGCTGTGTGTGTTATACTGGTTAACGGGGCTGTGTGTGTTATACTGGTTAACGGGGCTGTGTGTTATACTGGTTAACAGGGCTGTGTGTTATACTGGTTAACGGGGCTGTGTGTGTTATACTGGTTAACAGGGCTGTGTGTTATACTGGTTAACAGGGCTGTGTGTGTTATACTGGTTAACAGGGCTGTGTGTGTTATACTGGTTAACAGGGCTGTGTGTGTTATACTGGTTAACGGGGCTGTGTGTTATACTGGTTAACGTGGCTGTGTGTGTTATACTGGTTAACAGGGCTGTGTGTGTTATACTGGTTAACAGGGCTGTGTGTTATACTGGTTAACAGGGCTGTGTGTGTTATACTGGTTAACAGGGCTGTTGTGTTATACTGGTTAACAGGGCTGTGTGTTATACTGGTTAACAGGGCTGTGTGTTATACTGGTTAACAGGGCTGTGTGTTATACTGGTTAACAGGGCTGTGTGTTCTTACTGGTTAACGGGGCGTGTGTGTTATACTGGTTAACAGGGCTGTGTGTGTATACTGGTTAACAGGGCTGTGTGTTATACTGGTTAACAGGGCGTGTGTTTATACTGGTTAACAGGGCTGTGTGTGTTATACTGGTTAACAGGGCTGTGTGGTTATACTGGTTAACAGGGCTGTGTGTTATACTGGTTAACAGGGCTGTGTGTTATACTGGTTGACGGGGCTGTTTGGTATGGTTATACTGGTTAACCGGGCTGTGTGTTTATACTGGGTTAACAGGGCTGATGTGTGTGTTGCTGTGGTGTTATACTGGCTTAACAGGGCTGTGTGTCGTGTTATACTGGTTAACAGGGCTGCTGTGTTATACTGGTTAACGGGGTCTGTGTGTTATAACTGGTCTACACAACGGGGATGTGTGTTTATACTGGTTAACAGGGCTGTGTGTGTTATACCGGGTTAACGGGGCTGTGTGTGTTATACCGGTTAACGGGGCTGTGTGTGTTATACCGGTTAACGGGGCTGTGTGTGTTATACCGGTTAACGGGGCTGTGTGTGTTATACCGGTTAACGGGGCTGTGTGTGTTATACTGGTTAACCTGGTATTTTAGTTGTATTAATCTTATTGAAAGTGAAAAGTTGGTTTGAAAACTGACATGATTATGTTCTGTCGTTGTTGCAGTCTCATACGATCCTGTTGGTCCAGCCTACCAAGAGGCCAGAGGGACGGACATATGCTGACTACGAGTCAATCAACGAGTGCATGGAAGGTAAATTGACTGGAGAGATACCTACTGTAGGTTTACATCTATCTAGCCCAGGGCTCTACAACCCTGTTCCTGGAGAGATACCTACTGTAGGTTTACATCTATCTAGTCCAGGGCTCTCCAACCCTGTTCCTGGAGAGATACCTACTGTAGGTTTACATCTATCTAGTCCAGGGCTCTCCAACCCTGTTCCTGGAGAGATACCTACTGTAGGTTTACATCTATCTAGTCCAGGGCTCTCCAACCCTGTTCCTGGAGAGATACCTACTGTAGGTTTACATCTATCTAGTCCAGGGCTCTCCAACCCTGTTCCTGGAGAGATACCTACTGTAGGTTTACATCTATCTAGTCCAGGGCTCTCCAACCCTGTTCCTGGAGAGATACCTACTGTAGGTTCACATCTATCTAGTCCAGGGCTCTCCAACCCTGTTCCTGGAGAGATACCTACTGTAGGTTTACATCTATCTAGTCCAGGGCTCTCCAACCCTGTTCCTGGAGAGATACCTACTGTAGGTTTACATCTATCTAGTCCAGGGCTCTCCAACCCTGTTCCTGGAGAGATACCTACTGCAGGTTTACATCTATCTAGTCCAGGGCTCTCCAACCCTGTTCCTGGAGAGATACCTACTGTAGGTTTACATCTATCTAGTCCAGGGCTCTCCAACCCTGTTCCTGGAGAGATACCTACTGTAGGTTTACATCTATCTAGTCCAGGGCTCTCCAACCCTGTTCCTGGAGAGATACCTACTGTAGGTTTACATCTATCTAGTCCAGGGCTCTCCAACCCTGTTCCTGGAGAGATACCTACTGTAGGTTTACATCTATCTAGTCCAGGGCTCTCCAACCCTCTCCAGGAACAGGGTTGGATGAACCTATAGGAGGGCAGCTCTCCAGGAACAGGGTTGGAGTGAACCTATAGGAGGGTAGCTCTCCAGGAACAGGGTTGGAGTGAACCTATAGGAGGGTAGCTCTCCAGGAACAGGGTTGGAGTGAACCTATAGGAGGGTAGCTCTCCAGGAACAGGGTTGGAGTGAACCTATAGGAGGGTAGCTCTCCAGGAACAGGGTTGGAGTGAACCTATAGGAGGGTAGCTCTCCAGGAACAGGGTTGGAGTGAACCTATAGGAGGGTAGCTCTCCAGGAACAGGGTTGGAGTGAACCTATAGGAGGGTAGCTCTCCAGTAACAGGGTTGGAGTGAACCTATAGGAGGGTAGCTCTCCAGGAACAGGGTTGGAGTGAACCTATAGGAGGGTAGCTCTCCAGGAACAGGGTTGGAGTGAACCTATAGGAGGGTAGCTCTCCAGGAACAGGGTTGGAGTGAACCTATAGGAGGGTAGCTCTCCAGGAACAGGGTTGGAGTGAACCTATAGGAGGGTAGCTCTCCAGGAACAGGGTTGGAGTGAACCTATAGGAGGGGAGCTCTCCAGGAACAGGGTTGGAGTGAACCTATAGGAGGGTAGCTCTCCAGGAACAGGGTTGAGAGCTCCGCCCCATAGGCTAAATGCCCAGTTCTTGTCCCAGTTGAATGCTTAGCGGGGCCTGATCTTAAAGGAGTGGTTTACTACTTCAGCTGGAATAGACTTCCTTATTGTGCACTGTGGAGTAACCAAAAAGGCTAACAATCCTCTTTTTAATGGCGTTGCAATACACGCTGTGTGCAATACATAAAATGACCTAATCATTTTCTCAATTATGCCTAGGCCTGTTTTATCATTTGTGGTGAGTTTTGATACCTGTGACAGATTGCACCTAATGTCTGACTCTCCTTCCAGGTGTGTGTAAGATGTACGAGGAACACCTAAAGAGAATGAACCCAAACACACCGTCCATCACGTATGACATCAGTCAGCTGTTTGACTTCATCCATGACCTGGCTGACCTTAGCTGCTTGGTGTAAGTCAAAACCGCAGTACATTTTCACACGGATTTCGCTTTGTGTCTGGATTTTCTAATTTTTTCCCCTGAAGTAAACAATCCATGTCAAAGATTTCAAAGCCTAAGTTGATGTATGCATTTGGGTGGAGTGGGACTTTCCACCACGGCAGCGTAGCCTAGTGGTTTGAGGAGGCAGGTAGCCTAGTGGTTAGAGCGTTGGGCCAGTAACCGAAAGGTTGCTAGATTGAATCCCCGAGCTGACAAGGTAAAAAATCTGTCGTTCTGCCCCCTGAACAAGGCAGTATCCACTGTTCCCCGGTAGGCCGTCATTGAAAATAAGAATTTGTTCTTACCGGACTTGCCTCGTTAAATAAAATAATGTGGATGCTACCATGATTACAGATAAACCTAAAGGAATCATCCTCACCATCACCAATAACAGGGGAGGTTAGCATGTCTTGGGGGTATAATCTCTCACCATTACCAATAGCATGTCTTGGGGGTATAATCTAACCTCTCACCATTACCAATAACAGGGGAGGTTAGCATGTCTTGGAGGTATAATCTCTCACCATTACCAATAACAGGGGAGGTTAGCATGTCTTGGGGGTATAATCTCTCACCATTACCAATAACAGGGGAGGTTAGCATGTCTTGGGGGTATAATCTCTAACCTCTCACCATTACCAATAACAGGGGAGGTTAGCATGTCTTGGGGGTATAATCTCTAACCTCTCACCATTACCAATAACAGGGGAGGTTAGCATGTTTTGGGGGTATAATCTAATCTCTCACCATTACCAATAACAGGGGAGGTTAGCATGTCTAACCAGTCGCTACCACTACTATAACCAGACACTACCACTACTATAACCAGTCACTATCACTACTATAACCAGTCACTATCACTACTATAACCAGTCACTATCACTACTATAACCAGACGCTACCACTACTATAACCAGACACTACCACTACTATAACCAGTCACTACCATTACTATAACCAGTCACTACCACTACTATAACCAGTCACTACCACTACTATAACCAGTCACTACCACTACTATAACCAGTCACTACCACTAATGTCACTAAACCATCACTACATACTATAACCAGTCACTACCACTACTATAACCAGTCACTACCATTACTACTGTAGACACTACCACTACTACAACCAGTCACTACCACTACTACAACCAGTCACTACCACTACTACAACCAGTCACTACCACTACTACAACCAGTCACTACCACTACTATACTATAACCAGTCACTACCACTACTATAACTATAACCAGTCACTACCACTACTATAACCAGTCACTACCACTACTATAACCAGTCACTACCACTACTATAACCAGTCGCTACCACTACTATAACCAGTCGCTACCACTACTATAACCAGTCACAACCACTACTATAACCAGTCACTACCACTACTATAACCAGTCACTACCACTACTATACCAGTCACTACCACTACTATAACTATAACTAGTCACCATACCTCACTAACTATACCAGTCACTACCACTACTATAACCAGTCCACTAACCACTACTATAACCAGTCACTACCACTACTATAACCAGTCACTACCATTACTATAACCAGTCACTACCACTACTATAACCAGTCACTACCACTACTATAACCAGTCACTACCACTACTATAACCAGTCACTACCACTACTATAACCAGTCACTACCACTACTATAACCAGTCACTACCACTACTATAACCAGTCGCTACCACTACTATAACCAGTCGCTACCACTACTATAACCAGTCACTACCACTACTATAACCAGTCACTACCATTACTACTGTAGACACTACCACTACTATAACCAGTCACTACCACTACTACAACCAGTCACTACCACTACTATAACTATAACCAGTCACTACCACTACTATAACTATAACCAGTCACTACCACTACTATAACTATAACCAGTCACTACCACTACTATAACCATTCACTATCACTACTATAACCAGTCACTACCACTACTATAACCAGTCACTACCACTACTATAACCAGTCACTACCACTACTATAACCAGTCACTACCACTACTATAACCAGTCACTACCACTACTATAACCAGTCACTACCACTACTATAACCAGTCACTACCACTACTATAACCAGTCACTACCACTACTATAACCAGTCACTACCACTACTATAACCAGTCACTACCACTACTATAACCAGTCACTACCATTACTATAACCAGACACTACCACTACTATAACCAGTCACTACCACTACTATAACCAGTCACTACCACTACTATAACCAGTCACTACCACTACTATAACTATAACCAGTCACTACCACAACCAGTCACTACCACTACTATAACTATAACCAGTCACTACCACTACTACAACCAGTCACTACCACTACTATAACCAGTCACTACCACTACTATAACTATAACCAGTCACTACCACTACTATAACCAGTCACTACCACTACTATAACCAGTCACTACCACTACTATAACCAGTCACTACCATTACTATAACCAGTCACTACCACTACTATAACCAGTCACTACCACTACTATAACCAGTCACTACCACTACTATAACCAGTCACTATCACTACTATAACCAGTCACTACCAGTACTATAACCAGTCACTAACACTACTATAACCAGTCACTACCACTACTATAACCAGTCACTATCACTACTATAACCAGTCGCTACCACTACTATAACCAGACGCTACCACTACTATAACCAGACGCTACCACTACTATAACCAGTCACTACCACTACTATAACCAGTCACTACCACTACTATAACCAGTCACTACCACTACTATAACCAGTCACTACCACTACTTTAACCAGTCACTACCACTACTATAACCAGTCACTACCACTACTTTAACCAGTCACTACCATTACTACTGTAGACACTACCACTACTACAACCAGTCACTACCACTACTATAACTATAACCAGTCACTACCACTACTATAAACTATAACCAGTCACTACCACTACTATAACCAGTCACTACCACTACTATAACCAGTCACTACCACTACTATAACCAGGCACTACCACTACTATAACCAGTCACTACCACAACCATCACTACCACTATAACCAGACACTACCACTACTATAACTATAACCAGTCACTACACTACAACCAGTCACTACCACTACTATAACAGTCACTACCACTACTATAACTATAACCAGTCACTACCACTACTACAACCAGTCACTACCACTACTATAACCAGTCACTACCACTACTATAACCAGTCACTACCACTACTATAACTATAACCAGTCACTACCACTACTATAACCAGTCACTACCACTACTATAACCAGACACTACCACTACTATAACCAGTCACTATCACTACTATAACCAGTCACTACCACTACTATAACCAGACGCTACCACTACTATAACCAGTCACTACCACTACTATAACCAGTCACTACCACTACTATAACCAGTCACTACCACTACTATAACTATAACCAGTCACTACCACTACTATAAACCAGTCAATACCATACTATAACCAGTCTCACTACCACTACTATTAACAGTCACTACCACTACTATAACCAGTCACTACCACTACTATAACCAGTCACTACCACTACTATAACTATAACCAGTCACTACCACTACTATAACCAGTCACTACCACTACTATAACCAGTCACTACCATTACTACTGTAGACACTACCACTACTATAACCAGTCACTACCATTACTATAACTATAACCAGTCACTACCACTACTATAACTACAACCAGTCACTACCACTACTACAACCAGTCACTACCACTACTATAACTATAACCAGTCACTACCACTACTATAACCAGTCACTACCACTACTTTAACCAGTCACTACCATTACTACTTTAGACACTACCACTACTACAACCAGTCACTACCACTACTATAACTATAACCAGTCACTACCACTACTATAACTATAACCAGTCACTACCACTACTATAACCAGTCACTACCACTACTATAACCAGTCACTACCACTACTATAACCAGTCGCTACCACTACTATAACCAGTCGCTACCACTACTATAACCAGTCGCTACCACTACTATAACCAGTCGCTACCACTACTATAACCAGTCGCTACCACTACTATAACCAGTCGCTACCACTACTATAACCAGTCGCTACCACTACTATAACCAGTCGCTACCACTACTATAACCAGTCGCTACCACTACTATAACCAGACACTACCACTACTATAACCAGTCACTATCACTACTATAACCAGTCACTATCACTACTATAACCAGTCGCTATCACTACTATAACCAGACACTACCACTACTATAACCAGACACTACCACTACTATAACCAGTCACTACCACTACTATAACCAGTCACTACCACTACTATAACCAGTCACTACCACTACTATAACCAGTCACTACCACTACTATAACAGTCACTACCACTACTATAACCAGTCACTACCACTACTATAACCAGTCACTACCACTACTATAACCAGTCACTACCACTACTATAACCAGTCACTACCACTACTATAACCAGTCGCTACCACTACTATAACCAGTCGCTACCACTACTATAACCAGTCACTACCACTACTATAACCAGTCACTACCACTACTATAACCAGTCACTACCACTACTATAACTATAACTAGTCACTACCACTACTATATCCAGTCACTACCACTACTATACCAGTCACTACCACTACTATAACCAGTCACTACCACTACTATAACCAGTCACTACCACTACTATAACCAGTCACTACCACTACTATAACCAGTCACTACCACTACTATAACCAGTCACTACCACTACTATAACCAGTCACTACCACTACTATAACCAGTCACTACCACTACTATAACCAGTCACTACCACTACTATAACCAGTCACTACCACTACTATAACCAGTCGCTACCACTACTATAACCAGTCGCTACCACTACTATAACCAGTCGCTACCACTACTATAACCAGTCGCTACCACTACTATAACCAGTCGCTACCACTACTATAACCAGTCGCTACCACTACTATACCAGCGCTACCACTACTATAACCAGTCGCTACCACTACTATAACCAGTCACTACCACTACTATAACCAGTCACTACCATTACTACTGTAGACACCACCACTACTATAACCAGTCACTACCACTACTATAACCAGTCACTACCACTACTATAACCAGTCACTACCACTACTATAACTATAACCAGACACTACCACTACTATAACCAGTCACTACCACTACTATAACCAGTCACTACCACTACTATAACCAGTCACTACCACTACTATAACCAGTCACTACCACTACTATAACCAGTCACTACCACTACTATAACTATAACCAGTCACTACCACTACTATAACCAGTCACTACCATTACTACTGTAGACACCACCACTACTATAACCAGTCACTACCACTACTATAACCAGTCACTACCACTACTATAACTATAACCAGTCACTACCACTACTATAACCAGTCACTACCATTACTACTGTAGACACCACCACTACTATAACCAGTCACTACCACTACTATAACCAGTCACTACCACTACTATAACCAGTCACTACCACTACTATAACCAGTCACTACCACTACTATAACCAGTCACTACCACTACTATAACCAGTCACTACCACTTCTATTACCAGTCACTACCACTACTATAACTGTCTCCTCTAGGTACCGTGCGGACTCAGACGTACCAGCCCATGTTTTAATATATTGTTCCGTCTGTCTCCTCTAGGTACCAGCCCATGTTTTAATATATCGTTCCGTCTGTCTCCTCAAGGTACCAGCCCATGTTTTAATATATCGTTCCGTCTGTCTCCTCTAGGTACCGTGCGGACTCACAGACGTACCAGCCGTACAACAAGGACTGGATCAAGGAGAAGATTTACGTGCTGCTGCGGCGCCAGGCCCAACAGGCTGGGAAATGAGACTAAAGCCCAGTTTCAGAATGACTACATTGCAGACGCCTGATCTCACAACAACCTGGATAGGTGTTTTAACAGGTCTGCTAAGCACATCTTATGAGATAGCAATCCATTGCCCAACCATTGGGTGGATGCAACATCTGCAATGTAGGCTGCCTGGAACGCGACCGATCTATGACATCAGAGGTTATTACGGTGGGGTCAGGGTTTTTGGGGGGGGGGGGTTGTGTAGGGTGAATTTGCCCCTAGATGCTTGGGTCAGTTTTTTGCGTTTTTCCCTACTAATGGTTTATTTTTGGAGTGGGGAAACTGATCTTAGATCTGTACTTAGGGGAACCTTCACTCTGGAGCATTTGGAAAGGAAGGGTTGAATGATGCTATGAATCAGGATATTTTATCTTTTAGTTTAACGGAGAGGTTTTCTAGAGGGAGGGGGTAAGGCAGCTTACATTTTGTTAAAAATGTTTGTATTTAAAGAAAATTCCCCCTATTTTAAAAAGATGTCTTATGTCTTTTACTTTAAAATAAAAAATGATTATTTGTTACTGTTTATGGTTTTTCTACACTGAGTGAACAAAACATTAGGAACACCTGCTCTTTCTATGCTATAGACTGACCAGGTGAATCCTATGATCTCTTATTAATGTCACTTGTTAAATCCACTTCATTCAGTGTAGATGAAGCGGAGGAGACCGGTTAATAAAGAAGGATTTTTTTAAGCCTTGACATGGATTGTGTACGTGTGTCATTCAGAGGGTGAATGGGCAAGACAAAATATTGAAGTGCCTTTGAACGGGGGTATGGTAGCAGGTGCCAGGCGCACTGGTTTAAGTCAAGAACTGCAACGCTGCTGGGTTTTTTACGCTCAACAGTTTCTCGTGTGTATCAAGAATGGTCCACAACCCAAAACACATCCAGACAACTTGACACAACTGTGGGAAGCATTGGAGTTAACATGGACCAGCATCCCTGTGGAACGCTGTCAACAACCGACTAATTGAGGTTGTTCTGAGGGCAAAAGGGTGTGCAACTCAATATTAGCAAGGTGTTCCTAATGTTTTGTACACTGTGTGCATTCCTAACGCACTGTGCCCCTTTTATATATATACTGCTCAAAAAAATAAAGGGAACACTTAAACAACACATCCTAGATCTGAATGAATGAAATAATCTTATTAAATACTTTTTTCTTTACATAGTTGAATGTGTTGACAACAAAATCACACAAAAATAATCAATGGAAATCCAATTTATCAACCCATGGAGGTCTGGATTTGGAGTCACACTCAAAATTAAAGTGGAAAACCACACTACAGGCTGATCCAACTTTGATGTAATGTCCTTAAAACAAGTCAAAATGAGGCTCAGTAGTGTGTGTGGCCTCCACGTGCCTGTATGACCTCCCTACAACGCCTGGGCATGCTCCTGATGGATCTCCTCCCAGACCTGGACTAAAGCATCCGCCAACTCCTGGACAGTCTGTGGTGCAACGTGGCGTTGGTGGATGGAGCGAGACATGATGTCCCAGATGTGCTCAATTAGATTCAGGTCTGGGGAACGGGCGGGCCAGTCCATAGCATCAATGCCTTCCTCTTGTAGGAACTGCTGACACACTCCAGCCACATGAGGTCTAGCATTGTCTTGCATTAGGAGGAACCCAGGGCCAACCGCACCAGCATATGGTCTCACAAGGGGTCTGAGGATCTCATCTCGGTACCTAATGGCAGTCAGGCTACCTCTGGCGAGCACATGGAGGGCTGTGCGGCCCCCCAAAGAAATGCCATCCCACACTATGACTGACCCACCGCCAAACCGGTCATGCTGGAGGATGTTGCAGGCAGCAGAACGTTCTCCACGGCGTCTCCAGACTCTGTCACGTCTGTCACATGTGCTCAGTGTGAACCTGCTTTCATCGGTGAAGAGCACAGGGCGCCAGTGGCGAATTTGCCAATCTTGGTGTTCTCTGGCATATGCCAAACGTCCTGCACGGTGTTGGGCTGTAAGCACAACCCCCACCTGTGGACGTCGGGCCCTCATACCACCCTCATGGAGTCTGTTTCTGACCGTTTGAGCAGACACATGCACATTTGTGGCCTGCTGGAGGTCGTTTTGCAGGGCTCTGGCAGTGCTCCTCCTGCTGCTCCTTGCACAAAGGTGGAGGTAGCGGTCCTGCTGCTGGGTTGTTGCCCTCCTACGGCCTCCTCCACGTCTCCTGATGTACTGGCCTGTCTCCTGGTAGCGCCTCCATGCTCTGGACACTACGCTGACAGACACAGCAAACCTTCTTGCCACAGCTCGCATTGATGTGCCATCCTGGATGAGCTGCACTACCTGAGCCACTTGTGTGGGTTGTAGAGTCCGTCTCATGCTACCACTAGAGTGAAAGCACCGCCAGCATTCAAAAGTGACCAAAACATCAGCCAGGAAGCATAGGAACTGAGAAGTGGTCTGTGGTCCCCACCTGCAGAACCACTCCTTTATTGGGGGTGTCTTGCTAATTGCTTATAATTTCCACCTGTTGTCTATTCCATTTGCACAACAGCATGTGAAATTTATTGTCAATCAGTGTTGCTTCCTAAGTGGACAGTTTGATTTCACAGAAGTGTGATTGACTTGGAGTTACATTGTGTTGTTTAAGTGTTCCCTTAATTTTTTTGAGCAGTATATATATATATATATATATATATATATGTATGTGTGTGTGTGTGTATGGATATATGTGTATATATATGTGTATATATATATATATATATATATATATACATACACACACACACACACATATATATGTATGTGTGTGTGTGTGTATGTATATGTGTATATATATATGTGTACATATATACATGCATACTGTCTGAACCTCCTCATATTGATGGATTGTCTCTGAACAGCCATATTGATGGATTGTCTCTAAACAGCCATATTGATGGATTGCTGCAGTACGGTTTTGGTGGGTTTCACCTATACAGTTTGATTTACCATGATGGATCATGGGAGAAGTTCATTAATGCTCCCAATTACCACATTTTACTGACAACAGTTCAATCGCAAAGATCTTCGTTCAGATCAGATGCTTCTTTTGACCTCATTTTTTCCCCCCCTCCTCCTTTAACCTGACAGAGATCCTTGGTAATATTGTTACGGTGGGAACTGAGAGCCTGTTGGCCTAGCAGTTATTGTTTTATGGGCCCTTAATAAACACTTAGGTGATAATAAAAGGATGTCGGGAAGACCACAAACTCTTTACATCGAAGTTTCATCTCAAATGTTCGTCAGTCACTTGGGTTTATTATTGAGCCCTGTCACTTATGATATTTGATATCGTTTGCTTTTAATTGTGATACATTTTTAGAATCTTTAGATCTTTTTTTTTTTTTTTTTACAGCAAAGCCATTTCAGGAAGACATTACATAGATAAAATGTTCAAAATGGGATTTTGTCTTTTTAATGAATCACCGATTGTAAATGTATGATTTTTAGACAGTGGCTACTGTTCGGTCTGACGGTATGAGAATCTGAATAACAGATGTTGAGTCCTTTTTAAAGGTATTTTCATCGGGATTCTGTAATGAAATGGCGCCATAATCATAATGGAGCGTTATCCAAGAGAGCTGGGATTTAATTAAAGCAGCATTTGTACAACGGCCGCATTTTGGGCTCCCGTGTGGCGCAGCGGTCTAAGGCACTGCATCTCAGTGCTAGAGGTGTCACTACAGACCCTGGTTCGATTCCAGGCTGTATCACAACCGGCCGTAATTGGGAGTCCCATAGGGCGCATGCAATTGGCCTAGCGTCGTCCGGGTTAGGGTTTGCCCGGTGTAGGCCGTCATTGTAAATAACATTTTGTTCTTAACTGACTTGCCTAGTTAAATAAAGGTTAAAATAAATAAAATTATGAAAGGGGCAGGAGAGAGCATGCAGCACCCTCGTCTCTTCTCTCCACTGCTGAAGGACGTAGCAGTAGCTGGTCCACATTGCTGGTGCCGTCTTCTACCTTTGTGTTCTGATCCGCTCTCTCTCTCTCTCCTTGCTATTCTATACCTTCACCAGAAAGTACTGACAGCTACCTGTGAACTGCTTGAATGTGTGAACTGTTAAAAGGCCAGTGCAGTCTAAAACATTATTTTCCTGTGTTTTTATATATATATATATATTTCCACACTAATAGGTTAAAAAAAAATACTGTGAAATCGTGAACATGATCATAATGCCCATTTTAGTGTAAGAGCTGTTTGAAAAGACCGCCTGAAATTACAGCCTGTTTTGGTGGGATGGACTTTTGGCGTTCCACCGTGACATCACAATGAGGTAAATTAGTTAATAGACCAATAAGAAAGAGAGTTCCAAACCTCTCTGCCAATAACAGCTAGTTTTCAGTTTTCCCCTCCCCACTCAGACCACTCCCAGAAAGTCCTAGCAAAATTCTTGCTTGTGAAATTGCTCTTTGCTAAGAAGCTATTTTAATTGTAATTTTTGACCATTTTAATTGAGAACAATTACAGTAATGTACTTATTTTCAGGGGTACAACTTTCACTGGGGACAAGGGGGACATGCCCCCCCCCCCCCCCCACACACAATCTGAAACAAAACGAGGCAACGGTGTGCTTTAGGACCATGTGGACACCTCCCAGTGGTCGGGGAGGCTGTTTGGAGTGTTTAAGTAATAATGATTCAAAAGTTATATCTGCTTTTAATGGCAGTTCTAGTGAAAGTAACCGTATTTATTCTGCATGAAATGTCTCTAGGACAAAGGGGACGTGTCCTTAGCATTTCACAATGTTGTCATGATGGCAGCAAAGTAGGCTGTATATTGTTTGTTTGTATGTCTGTTTACTGTCTATACTTACAAATTATAAACAAAATATCCCTTAAATATAAATAACAATTATAATGATCATAATAACAAGGATGACAAAAACATCACGAGCACATTGCTTTTATCCCTGCTTATTTTTTACCCCGAAATGATTTGGTATTGAGATAACTACCATCATTACCCATCCTGTAAAACCCTCCTCTGACTCCTGCTCAATGACTTCCATGTTCCAAGGACTCCACTTCTCCAAGACCCCTGAATCTAAGGCCCTCACTGCCATTGGAATGTTTCTTTGTTTAATGTTCATGATGTTGCTATGGCAGGATTATTCTTTGTATTGCTGAGTTTATTTTGAAAGGAAAAAAAAGAGAGTTTTGGATGGACTGAAGGACCTTAACGATATGTTAACACACCCTCATCGCCACACACACACACACACACACACACACACACACACACACACACACACACACACACACACACACACACACACACACACACACACACACACACACACACCTGCACACAACAAACCCCTGTTTGCTTTGTTACCTTATAATTACCAGTTAGATGTAACACACACGAGTCTTGTATAACTGAACCTTGTGGGGACACACAATTCAGTCCCATTCAAAATCCTATTTTTCCTAACCTTAACCCCGAAACCTAAACTTAACCCTAACCCTAGCTTCTAAAATGAATCCCAGCTCCTAATCCTAAACCTAATTCTAACCTTAACCCCCAAACCTAAACTCAACCCTAAACCTAATCCTAATTCTAACCTTAACCCCCAAACCTAAACTCAACCCTAAACCTAATTCTAACCTTAACCCCTAAACCTAACTAGGGCTTAATGAGCCCCAGGTGTGGGCCAATATCAGACCAATTGGACTGATTGGAAATTTGACCATAAAGATCACCTCGTTGCCTCTTTGTTCGTCAAAGCCCAGTTGGCCATGGGGGTAGCGGCTGTGGCTTACGATAGGACAATCGGTGTTCGAGCCCCGCTGGGGATCGCATCATTTATTTTTTCCCCCAGAGCCCTAATGCCCTTCGGCGGCCCAAATCCTGGCGGCCCAAATCCTGGCGGCCCAACAAAATCCTGGCGGCCCAAAGTCAGACAGCCATGCCCTGGTACTTTCATAGGCTTCCAGGGCTATACGCACTTGTCAATATGCCTGAAAAGAGGCACTCTGATACGGATTCAGAGATTAGTGTACTGCCCTTGAAGGCCCAAACCCATAGGCCCTAATGCCCTTTGACGGCCCAAATCCTGGCGGCCCAAATCCTGGCGGCCCAACAAAATCCTGGCGGCCCAAAGTCAGACAGCCATGCCCTGGTACTTTCATAGGCTTCCAGGGCTATACACACTTGTCAATATGCCTGGCTAGGGCTTAATGAGCCCCAGGTGTGGGCCAATATCAGACCAATTGGACTGATTGGAAATTAGACCATAAAGATCACCTCGTTGCGTCTTTGTTTGTCAGAGCCCAGTTGGCTGTGGGGTTAGCGGCTGTGGCTTACGATCTGACGATCGGTGTTCGAGCCCCGCTGGGGCTTCGCCGGTTTTTTTTTTTCCCCAGAGGTGCCTGGGAACCTAAAGGCCCTTTGGCGGCCCAAATCCTTAGGGCATAATGCCAAAGCCAGACAGCCATGCCCTGGTACTTTCATAGGCTTCCAGGGCTATACACACTTGTCAATATGCCTGAAAATAGGCACTCTGATACGGATTCAGAGATTAGTGTACTGCCCTTGAAGGCATTTGGTTCAGTAACCACCAATCGGGCGCCGAAGTGATACGGACCAAAGTGCCCACGGTTCTGAGGGGCTTGTAACCCTCAAAAGAGTCCATAAAGCTCTCCCTATTCGGCCTGGAGTAGTAACTCCCAATCGGTCGCCAAAGGGATATGGACCAAAGGAACCATGGTTCTGAGGGGCAAGCAACCCTCAAAAATGTCCATAAAGCACTCCCTATTCGGCCTGAGTAGTAGCCATCAATCGGTCGCCGAAGGGATATGGACCGAACTACCATGGTTCCGAGGGACAAGCAACCCTCAGAAGTGTCCGTTTCGCATTTATTATATCGGACTAGTAGTTTGCCACTATCCCTGAGCTTCTAGGCCATGGAAGTCATGTTGTCAAAAACCAGGTTTCTGATTTCGCGCCGGTACCTGTCTGCCCCACCCGGGCATGACTGTGTAATGACTGTACTACGGGATTTACCGATCTTCACTGTGTTACTCACACTGTATATTTTTTCTCCTGTACTCCCGTATGAAAAAAATGACCAAAAAAAAAACTTTAAACTTGAATAAATCGATAAGTACAACTCCAATCCGGACGGGGTTTTTTGGGCACGAAAGGACAAATATAAACGACCATTTTCATATAAATTAAACCGTTTTTCTATTATAATTTATAATAGAAAATCGAGTTTTAAGTTTACGAAAAAAAGTTCCCGGAACCGAATTCTTTTAGAAACTAGGGCTAATTGTTACCCATCACGAGAGAGGGTGTGAGCCAAAATGTGGGAACTCTAGCCCCTCAGGAAGTATTTTTAATCATTATTTGAAAATGTCCGATTTTGGTCAAAAAAGTGACAGAGTGCCCACTTTTCATTTCGCTCAGGAGACTAAGTCCAAACGTGCACCTGGTTTTATTTTGGGTTACCAGGACCATTTTTTAAAAACGGTTTTAAATACTTATCGAGGGTATAGGGACCTCCATACCCACCCTTAGAGCACCATCCTAAGGGCCCAACTCAATGAGATACAGCAAGAGGGAATTATATAGCTTTTAAAAAAAGTCTCAGAAAACGACTATGTTTTTCTTCTCAGGAAATCGGCTATGTTTTTCTTCTCAGAAATTGCACTATGTTTTTGGGTTACCAGGACCATTTTTTAAAAACGGTTTTAAATACTTATAGAGGGTATAGGGACCTACATACCCACCCTGAGAGCACCCTACTACGGGCCCAAGTCAATGGGGGCCGGCCTGGCTGATTTATGGAAGTTATAAGATTCGGTGGGGACGTGTCCGTATTACAGGCACCTGGTTTTATTTTGGGTTACCAGGGGTGAAATTTTATAACGGTTTTAAATACTTATTGAGGGTATAGAGACCTCCATACCCACCCTGAGAGCACCCTAATACGGGCCCAAGTCAATTGGGGCCGGCCTGGCTGATTTATGGAAGTTTCAAAAAAGTCTCAGAAAAATGACTATGTTCAAACTGCTCAGGAAATCGGCTATGTTTTTCTTCTCAGAAATTGCACTATGTTTTACTTTTGGGTTACCAGGGGTGAAATTTTTCAAACGGTTTTAAATACTTTTAAAGGCCATCACCACCCCCAGGACCCCTGTTTCAGCACCCCACTGCTGTCCCATGTCAGTGGGATAAAGAATGAGTGTTTTATGGATGTTTGAAGGTTTGGTGGGGACGTGTCCGTAGCATATATGCACCTGGTTTTATTTTGGGTTACCAGGGGTGAAATTTGAAAAACGGTTTTAAATACTTATAAAGGGTATAGGGACCTTCATACCCACCCTTAGAGCACCATCCTGCGGCCTCAACTCAATGAGGTACAGCAAGAGGGAATTATATAGCTTTTCAAAAAAGTCTCAGAAAAATGACTATGTTTTTCTTCTCAGAAATTGCACTATGTTTTGGTGGGGACGTGTCCGTAGCTTTTGGGTTACCAGGTCTAAATTTTAAAAAAAGGTTTTAAATACTTTTAAAGGCCATCACCACCCCCAGGACCCCTGTTTCAGCACCCCACTGCTGTCCCATGTCAGTGGGATAAAGAATGAGTGTTTTATGGATGTTTGAAGGTTTGGTGGGGACGTGTCCGTAGCATATATGCACCTGGTTTTATTTTGGGTTACCAGGGGTGAAATTTTAAAACGGTTTTAAATACATATAGCGTGTAATACAATGTCCACGCCCGTTATTTGATAGCAAAAGTACCTTTAAAAAGTCACTTGAGGGCGCCATAGGACAATTTATGGAGCTTTCAAAATCGACTCAGAGACAGGACTCTGGTCACAATATTGGCTATGTTTTTCTTCTCACAAAATCGGCTATGTTTTATTTTTGGGTTACCAGGACCATTTTTTTATTACGGTTTTAAATACTTTTAAAGGACATAACCACCTCCTTCACCACTTTGGGTGCACCCCACGTTGATCCCAAGTCAGTGGGATGAAGACTGAGTGTTTTATGGATGTTTTAAGGTACGGTGGGGACGTGTCCGTAGGATGTGCACCTGGTTTTATTTTAGGTTACCAGGTCTAAATTTTTAAAAAGGTTTTAAATACTTATAAAGGGTATAGGGACCTTCATACCCACCCTTAGAGCACCATCCTGCGGCCTCAACTCAATGAGGTACAGCAAGAGGGAATTATATAGCTTTTTAAAAAAGTCTCAGAAAAATGACTAAGTCCAAACTGGTCAGAAATTTGGCTATGTTTCACTTCTCAGAAATTGCACTATGTTTTATTTTAGGGTTACCAGGACCATTTTAAAAAAAAACGGTTTTAAATACTTTTAAAGGGTATACACATATCTCTTCCTACTATGTCATCAACATACTGAAGCCCCATGTCACTGGGATAAAGCATTAGTGATTTATAGGTGTTTTTATGTGCTTTTGGGTTACCAGGCCAAATCATGTGCTGGTATTATTTTGAGGTCAAAAGTCTTCAGAATTGTTTTAAACACTTTTAAATGGTCCACACATAACCTTTCTATCTATGTGAGATACATACTGGAGCCCCATGTCACTGGGATAAAGCATTAGTGATTTATAGGTGTTTTAATGTGTTTTTGGGTTACCAGGCCAAATCATGTGCTGGTATTATTTTGAGTTCAAAAGTCTTCAGAATGGTTTTAAATACTTTTAAATGGTACACACATAACCTTTCTATCTATGTGAGATACATACTGGAGCCCCATGTCACTGGGATAAAGCATTAGTGATTTATAGGTGTTTTTATGTGTTTTTGGGTTAGCAGGCCAAATCATGTGCTGGTATTATTTTGAGTTCAAAAGTCTTCAGAATGGTTTTAAATACTTTTAAATGGTACACACATAACCTTTCTATCTATGTGAGATACATACTGGAGCCCCATGTCACTGGGATAGATCATTTCTCATTTATGACTGTTTTCATGTGTTTTTGGGTTAGCAGGCCAAATCATGTGCTGGTATTATTTTGAGTTCAAAAGTCTTCAGAATGGTTTTAAATACTTTTAAATGGTACACACATAACCTTTCTATCTATGTGAGATACATACTGGAGCCCCATGTCACTGGGATAGATCATTTCTCATTTATGACTGTTTTCATGTGTTTTTGGGTTACCAGGCCAAATCATGTGCTGGTATTATTTTGAGTTCAAAAGTCTTCAGAATGGTTTTAAATACTTTTAAATGGTACACACATAACCTTTCTATCTATGTGAGATACATACTGGAGCCCCATGTCACTGGGATAGATCATTTCTCATTTATGACTGTTTTCATGTGTGTATGGGCATTGGCCACACATCTTGTGGGCCTGGTATTATTTTGGGTTACCAGGCCAAAAAAAAAGGGGGACAGAGCAGCCAACCTCCACAGAGGCTGACTGCTCTGCCCCCCTTAAGGACAGTGGAACTACGGACCTCCAGGCCTCTAGGCCTTCACTCACTCTCCGGGGAACACCCATCTCTCCGGGGAACACCCATCTCTCCGGGGAACACCCATCTCTCCGGGCATGAGAATAGAGCTTACTCCCTCGAACTACTATGCCCGGATAGGGAGCACCCTATAGGCGGCCCCATACCCCCCTCTCACACACCCCCCACCCGGGATGTTCCACAAGAGGGCGCAACTGGACATTTTAAACAGCAATGTAAGTTAGTGACAGAGCTTTCTTGAAAAATGACTAAGTCCAAAAATTCTCAGAAATTGCACTATGTCCAACTGTGGGCCTGGTATTATTTTGGGTTACCAGGTAGTGATGGCCTTCACCCACTCTCCGGGGAACACCCATCTCTCCGGGCATGAGAGTAGAGCTTACTCCCTGGAGCCTTGGACCTCCAGGCACATTAGCCTTCACTCACTGACCGGGTCAACACCCCTCTCTCTGGGCATGACCTCCAGCCGGGGATACCCGCCACAACCTCGCACACCATGCGAACCAGGGCACCCACACTTAAGCACCCTTCCTCGGACACTAAAGCATATAGCCCCGCTGTTACGAACCGCGTGCACCTGGTGACCCAAAACGGCCTTCGTGCACCTGGTGATCCAAAACGGCCTTCGTGCACCTGGTCACCCTGCAGCTTACCACTCAGAGACTAAGTCCACACCAGGATTACCAGGTGCTGGTGGTACTTTGCACCCGGGTACCCACCTTTTTTAGTCTGCTTGCCCACTCTCTCTCTGGGCCTCTGGACTCTGCCTCCTGGCCCTTCTCTGTGCGCCTGGTAACCAGTTAGAAATAAGGGGGGGGGTGGAGGAAGACGCCTTCCGTCCCAAAAAAGATTGGTTAGAAGGCTACATACGAAAGTCACCTGCTAGGCTCCGGTTATGGCAACCCGCCGGAGATCCCTTACCCTTGTTACTGGGTCCGACGAGCACCTTTCTGGGGAGATCAGCATGAATCGAGCCCAGCTTCATTTCACACCCTTGCTCGACCTACCCAGCCCTGCCATGCCCTTAGAACCAATCTTTACCCTGAAGTTACGGATCTGACTGATCAACTTTCCTTAACATGCATTGTTCTAACATGCCAGAGGATGTTGCCCTTGGAGACCTGCTGCGGATATGGGTACGGCCCGACGTGAGATTTACACCCTCTCTTACGGATTTTCAAGGGCCAGCAAGAGCTCACCGGACGCCGCCGGAACTGCGACTCTTTCCAGGGCTTGGGTCCCTCTCTCGGGTTTCCCGCCCAGCTTCCATGCTCACCGTGGTGATCTGACAACCGATTTGCACGTCAGGACCGCCCAGGCATAGTTCATCATCTTTCGGGTCCTATCGCACGCGCTCACGCTCCACCTCCCCGACAGAGCGGGCGAGACGGGCCGGTGGTGCGCCCGACCCCATAGGGCCGGGATCCCACCTCAGCCGGCGCGCGCCGGCCCTCACTTTCATTGCGCCACGGGGTGTGTTCGGAGAAAACCCTCTGACTTGCGCGTGCGTTAGTCTCATCGGTCCGTGTTTCAATACGGGTCGGGAGTTGGGAGGTTTCCCTCCTTTCCTCCGCCCGCCCTTCGCCAGAGCGAGAGGTCATAGTTCAAAGACAGGTTGGTTTAACTTTATGGGGGCCTCCGGGTGCTCCTCTGCCGCCGTCGCCGAAGCGCCGGTGGGGCCGGGGAGACATTAAACCCCCGCCTGCGCCGGGGCGCAGAGCGGTTGACTGGGTTCCCAGTGCCGCGCGAGGATACTGGGTGATACTCAAGCCGCTTAAAAATGTGAGACCATTTCGGGAAGTCCCGGTTCACTGGACACCCCCAGTCCCCCTCGGTAGCGGCCTACACACCCACCCATCGGTGCGTCATCTAGCCGTGCCTAACGGGGAAAGGGGATGGAGCCAGTCGGGCGCATCCCAGGCAAAAAGGAACTGCGGGAAACCGGGCTAGGACCAGTTCACCCGCTCCAAGGGAAGGGAGAGGCGGGAGGCGTGAGCCCCCTACCCTACCCGACCCACAGCAGAGTTTGGTTTGTGTCGGTACGGGGTAATTTGCACCCCTAATGCCTTCCTTGGATGTGGTAGCTATTTTTCTCAGGATCCCTCTCCGGAATCGAACCATAACTGATTTAATGAGCCATTCGCAGTTTCACTTTACCGGCCGTGTGTACTTCGACTTGCATGGCTTAATCTTTGAGACAAGCATATGCTACTGGCAGGATCAACCAGGTAGCCACTCACAACATAGAGGTTGTACCCGGGCACACTAAGCAGAGAACAGCCAGGGAACACTCCTATCCCGTGACGGGAGGAGGCCCTAGGTCAATCCACCGTGCGCCCAGCGGGAGGCCCTGAACTGCCCATGGCCGGAGCCACAGGTGCCGGGGCACCGCTTAATCAGGTATCTTGTCTTAGCTGGAGGGTTTATTCGGAACGCCATCAACGGGGATAAAAGACAGGGTTTGAGAAATACATGTGTTTCTGGCGCCGGTACGGCATGGGTGAACGTCATCCGCAGGCATCGCTACCTGGGTACTCCACTCCCCGAACCGGAACACCAGTGTAGAACCACTGAGACAGACGGGTCGGCTAGATCTCGCACGAACGGAGCGCGGCTGAAGCTTGTCATCAAGGCGGGGATAACCGTCTCCGACAGGGGCTCCCCCGATAGAGGCAATTCCACATGGGGCGGGAGGAACCGTCCGTCTGAACACCGACCAATGGCCGGCCGACAGGGGCCCTCCCAGGTGGAAATAGATTGCAAATCGGTCAGAAGATGTAAAACAGGCTCGACAACAGAGGACAACCATGGATACGCAACGTGTGGCAAGCTGGGACAAGAACTATGGTCATGGAGGACCCAAACCCACAAGGTGATAGCTGGGATAGAGCACCTGCCCAGGACAGAGCTCAATATCCTCCCACCACCAAGCTGGGAAAATTGGATCAATACTTAGGACCAATCGGGCGCCGGAGGGATAAGGTCCAAAGTACCCACGGTTCTGAGGGGCAAGCAACCCTCAAAAGAGTCCATAAAGCTCTCCCTATTCGGCCTGAGTAGTAACTCACAATCGGTCGCCGAAGGGATATGGACCAAAGGAACCATGGTTCTGAGGGGCAAGCAACCCTCAAAAGTGTCCGTAAAGCTCTACCTATTCGGCCTGAGTAGTAGCCATCAATCGGTCGCCGAAGGTATATGGACCAAACTACCATGGTTCCGAGGGACAAGCAACCCTCAGAAGTGTCCGTTTCGCATTTATTATATCGGACTAGTAGTTTGCCACTATCCCTGAGCTTCTAGGCCATGGAAGTCATGTTGTCAAAAACCAGGTTTCTGATTTCGCGCCGGTACCTGTCTGTCCCACCCGGGCATGACTGTGTAATGACTGTACTACGGGATTTACCGATCTTCACTGTGTCACTCACACTGTATATTTTTTCTCCTGTACTCCCGTATGAAAAAAATGACCAAAAAAAAAACTTTAAACTTGAATAAATCGATAAGTACAACTCCAATCCGGACGGGGTTTTTTGGGCACGAAAGGACAAATATAAACGACCATTTTCATATAAATTAAACCGTTTTTCTATTATAATTTATAATAGAAAATCGAGTTTTAAGTTTACGAAAAAAAGTTCCCGGAACCGAATTTTTTAGAAACTAGGGCTAATTGTTACCCATCACGAGAGAGGGTGTGAGCCAAAATTTGGGAACTCTAGCCCCTCAGGAAGTATTTTTAATCATTATTTGAAAATGTCCGATTTTGGTCAAAAAAGTGACAGAGTGCCCACTTTTCATTTCGCTCAGGAGACTAAGTCCAAACGTGCACCTGGTTTTATTTTGGGTTACCAGGTCCATTTTTTAAAAACGGTTTTAAATACTTATAGAGGGTATAGGGACCTACATACCCACCCTTAGAGCACCATCCTAAGGGCCCAACTCAATGAGATACAGCAAGAGGGAATTATATAGCTTTTAAAAAAAGTCTCAGAAAACGACTATGTTTTTCTTCTCAGGAAATCGGCTATGTTTTTCTTCTCAGAAATTGCACTATGTTTTTGGGTTACCAGGACCATTTTTTAAAAACGGTTTTAAATACTTATAGAGGGTATAGAGACCTCCATACCCACCCTGAGAGCACCCTACTACGGGCCCAAGTCAATGGGGGCCGGCATGGCTGATTTATGGAAGTTATAAGATTCGGTGGGGACGTGTCCGTATTACAGGCACCTGGTTTTATTTTGGGTTACCAGGGGTGAAATTTTATAACGGTTTTAAATACTTATCGAGGGTATAGAGACCTCCATACCCACCCTGAGAGCACCCTACTACGGGCCCAAGTCAATGGGGGCCGGCATGGCTGATTTATGGAAGTTTTAAAAAATCTTCTGAAATTTGGCTAAGTCCAAAACTGCTCAGGAAATCGGCTATGTTTTTCTTCTCAGAAATTGCACTATGTTTTATTTTTGGGTTACCAGGGGTGAAATTTTATAACGGTTTTAAATACTTTTAAAGGGTATAGGGACCTTCATACCCACCTCTAGAGCACCATCCTGCGGCCGCAACTCAATGAGATACAGCAAGAGGGAATTATATAGCTTTTAAAAAAGTCTCAGAAATATGACTATGTTCAAACTGCTCAGGAAATCGGCTATGTTTTTCTTCTCAGAAATTGCACTATGTTTTATTTTTGGGTTACCAGGGTGACATTTTTATAACGGTTTTAAATACTTTTAAAGGGTATAGGGACCTTCATACCCACCTCTAGAGCACCCTACTACGGGCCCAAGTCAATGGGGGCCGGCATGGCTGATTTATGGAAGTTATAAGATTCGGTGGGGACGTGTCCGTAGCATATGTGCACCTGGTTTTATTTTGGGTTACCAGGGGTGAAATTTTATAACGGTTTTAATTTCTTTTAAAGGGTATAGGGACCTCCATACCCACCCTGAGAGCACCCTACTACGGGCCCAAGTCAATGGGGGCCGGCATGGCTGATTTATGGAAGTTTTAAAAAAGTCTCAGAAATTTGGCTAAGTCCAAAACTGCTCAGGAAATCGGCTATGTTTTTCTTCTCAGAAATTGCACTATGTTTTATTTTTGGGTTACCAGGGGTGAAATTTTATAACGGTTTTAAATACTTATCGAGGGTATAGAGACCTCCATACCCACCCTGAGAGCACCCTACTACGGGCCCAAGTCAATGGGGGCCGGCATGGCTGATTTATGGAAGTTATAAGATTCGGTGGGGACGTGTCCGTATTACAGGCACCTGGTTTTATTTTGGGTTACCAGGGGTGAAATTTTATAACGGTTTTAAATACTTATCGAGGGTATAGAGACCTCCATACCCACCCTGAGAGCACCCTACTACGGGCCCAAGTCAATGGGGGCCGGCATGGCTGATTTATGGAAGTTATAAGATTCGGTGGGGACGTGTCCGTATTACAGGCACCTGGTTTTATTTTGGGTTACCAGGGGTGAAATTTTATAACGGTTTTAAATACTTATCGAGGGTATAGAGACCTCCATACCCACCCTGAGAGCACCCTACTACGGGCCCAAGTCAATGGGGGCCGGCATGGCTGATTTATGGAAGTTTTAAAAAATCTTCTGAAATTTGGCTAAGTCCAAAACTGCTCAGGAAATCGGCTATGTTTTTCTTCTCAGAAATTGCACTATGTTTTATTTTTGGGTTACCAGGGGTGAAATTTTATAACGGTTTTAAATACTTTTAAAGGGTATAGGGACCTTCATACCCACCTCTAGAGCACCATCCTGCGGCCGCAACTCAATGAGATACAGCAAGAGGGAATTATATAGCTTTTAAAAAAATGTCAGAAATATGACTATGTTCAAACTGCTCAGGAAATCGGCTATGTTTTTCTTCTCAGAAATTGCACTATGTTTTATTTTTGGGTTACCAGGGGTGAAATTTTATAACGGTTTTAAATACTTTTAAAGGGTATAGGGACCTTCATACCCACCTCTAGAGCACCCTACTACGGGCCCAAGTCAATGGGGGCCGGCATGGCTGATTTATGGAAGTTATAAGATTCGGTGGGGACGTGTCCGTAGCATATGTGCACCTGGTTTTATTTTGGGTTACCAGGGGTGAAATTTTATAACGGTTTTAATTTCTTTTAAAGGGTATAGGGACCTCCATACCCACCCTGAGAGCACCCTACTACGGGCCCAAGTCAATGGGGGCCGGCATGGCTGATTTATGGAAGTTTTAAAAAAGTCTCAGAAATTTGGCTAAGTCCAAAACTGCTCAGGAAATCGGCTATGTTTTTCTTCTCAGAAATTGCACTATGTTTTATTTTTGGGTTACCAGGGGTGAAATTTTATAACGGTTTTAAATACTTATCGAGGGTATAGAGACCTCCATACCCACCCTGAGAGCACCCTACTACGGGCCCAAGTCAATGGGGGCCGGCATGGCTGATTTATGGAAGTTATAAGATTCGGTGGGGACGTGTCCGTATTACAGGCACCTGGTTTTATTTTGGGTTACCAGGGGTGAAATTTTATAACGGTTTTAAATACTTATCGAGGGTATAGAGACCTCCATACCCACCCTGAGAGCACCCTACTACGGGCCCAAGTCAATGGGGGCCGGCATGGCTGATTTATGGAAGTTTTAAAAAAGTCTCAGAAATTTGGCTAAGTCCAAAACTCTCACAAAATCGGCTATGTTTCACCTCTCAGAAATTGCACTATGTTTTATTTTTGGGTTACCAGGTGTGACATTTTTAAAGGGTATACAGACCTACATGCCCACTCTGAGACCACCATAGGGGGGTTAGGGAGACCCCATAGGGGGGCCCCACACCCCCCACCAAGGTCACCTGGTAACCCAATATAATTCAATGATAGAGTCATACTTCTCTCTCATTGCACTAAGTCCAGCATGTGTACCTGGGGATTGGACTGGTTACCAAGGGAGCTCCATATCTCCATTCCTCTGGGCTTACTCTCTCTACCCTGCCTGCCCACCTACCTGCCCTCTATCTCGGCCTGTCTCTTCAGCTCAGTGCACCTGGTACCCCATAACACCCTGGTATTTCAGACCCTCAGGCCTCCATACATTCTCAACCATGACCAAATGACACACAAAGACATGGGTGAATTTCAAATAAATGTTCTTTATTTATCAGTGAATCATGGGTTGATTTGTCCCTCAATTAGTGACCGCGCTCGGCTGGCATTACGAGGCAAATTATGGTACCGGTAGTACCGTGCCTGCGTTTCCAGAGAATGACACATATGGTCAGCCACAGTTCCCCGGTCTGTAACCGAGCCTTGATTAAAGTTCAATGTAGCAACGCTTCGTCGAATTGTACCGAAGGTGACTTTACTTCCAATGCCAAACTCTGCAAATATCTGGCCCACATACTCACAGAGATTGCCGTACGGTTGACCGCAGGACGTGAAAAAGAAGAGTTCTGTATCTGAGGTGATTCCACTCAGATTAGGCCTGATCTGATGGAATCGTTTAAGCCAAGTGTATTCCTGCTCAGATAGAACAACTCTGCACTCACCGAAGCTATAGTTCGTTTTGTGGCTTGAAATGCACATCTGATAACCCCCACTTTCCGGGGTTACTTCATTAAATTCCCTCTCACTGAAGATGGTGACTGGGGATCGTCGAGTGCCATTAAAGATGGCCAACCGGCTGGACATGAGAGCCGCAAACCTACGTCTGTCAGCGCAGGTGGCTCGGTCCTCCAGCCTACTGAGCACCGAAGGAATAGCTTGATTACTTAGCTCAACAAACCGGCTTAACTCTGCAGCGCTGAGCACCTCGTCCCTGCAGCGGTTGCGGAATTTTGCCCTGTGTGTTGCCTGGCTCTGCCGCGAATCCCTGTCCATCTTTGCCAAGCAGAGTAACACCTTTCGAATTCCACTGGCTTTAGCCTGCAGACCTTTTGGCCGGAACTGAATAAGATAATTCAGGAAACTTCGAACATCGGCTCGATACATTTTTAACGTGGATGGTGCCAAACAACGGTCTTCACATTGACCATACCACTCAGACACACGTCTGTAGTTATCCAGAGAACACAGTCCTTCATCGGCCTTGCCCTCTGACATATAGCGGAGGAATTGTCGTACTCGGGCTAGACTGGTGCGACTATTGTCAATCCGTTTAACTGAAGGGTTTTTACCCATAGCAAAGTGTTCATATTCAGTCAAAATTACATTCCTCCAACCTTCAATTCTGGACGACACACCGCCGCCTTCATCACTCTCGCTCTCCGTGGAAGTCACCATGACGCAGCCTTGCTCCCTCGGTTCCGAGCATGGTTCACCACCGATCTGACTGGTTGACTGCACCGGCGCAGTCGCCGCCGCCTGCTCACTCTCGTCCCGCAGCTGCTGATCCACCACCGCGGACTGCTCACCCTCGTCTACCAGCTGCAGCTCCACGGACAACTCACTTTCAACACACTGCAAATATCCAGGGTTCTCCCAGGGCTCCAGCCGCGGTGCAACACCGTTGTTAGGCTGCCATGATTCGGGCTGCTGTCTCTCAGTTGAACGCCGGCTAGATTGCATAGCACGCTTCCATTCTATAGTAGCAGGCTTAAGTGCATGGACAGACTTGAAATGTCGGTCTATCCGCACGATATTCCGCTTGGAACAAAGCCCACAATCACGGCTTAGTCTGCCGTTCATAGCTTCTCTCTCCTGCCTTCCTGCGTGCGTGTATGTCTCTTTGTTTGCTCCGCCAAACAACAACCTAACCCTAATTCTAACCTTAACCCCTAAACCTAATTCTAACCTTAACCCCTAAACCTAATTCTAACCTTAACCCCTAAACCTAATTCTAACCTTAACCCCCAAACCTAAACTCAACCCTAAACCTAATCCTAATTCTAACCTTAACCCCCAAACCTAAACTCAATCCTAAACCTAATTCTAACCTTAACCCCTAAACCTAATGCTAACCTTAACCCCTAAACCTAATGCTAACCTTAACCCCTAAACCTAATTCTAACCTTAACCCCTAAACCTAATTCTAACCTTAACCCCTAAACCTAATTCTAACCTTAACCCCTAAACCTAATTCTAACCTTAACCCCTGCTGAGGTAATTCTATCGTTCATATTTATCAATGTGTTTTTATAATTTGGATAAATCTGTAATTCTACTTAAGTGTTGTAGAAAGTCTTTTATACAACAAACGTTCACGTATGTTTCCATATGTCTTATTAAACATGTTCTCTATAGCTAGGTTTACATCCAATTCGCAACAGATTTTCATTAGAATATTATAGAATATGTGCGTGATGACGTAGTACATACAAAATGTACTTTTTCGCTTAAGGTTTCATGTACCGAATCAAAACGAAAGTTAGACGTGTTTTCATCGCATTTTCAACTCACAAAAACGGTTGCGTTAAATATGAAATGTGTCGACTCTGGTCTTGGCATCTGCGCTCTATCAGCAGCTAGCAGATACAGTGCAGGTAGGAAGTGCAGGTAGGCCGTGCAGGTAGGAAGTGCAGGTAGGCAGAGCAGGTAGGATGTGCCGGTAGGCAGTGCAGGTAGGCCGTGCAGGTAGGTTGTGCAGGTAGGCTGAGCAGGTAGGATGTGCAGGTAGAAAGTGCAGGTAGGCTGAGCAGGTAGGATGTGCAGGTAGGCAGTGCAGGTAGGCCATGCAGGTAGGCAGTGCAGGTAGGCTGAGCAGGTAGAATGTGCAGGTAGGAAGTGCAGGTAGGCTGAGCAGGTAGGCGAGTCTACATGTTGAGATTATTATGGATAAAAGCGAGAATATTTTTACTTGTCAAAAGGCAGTCATGCATCGATCATTATGTCAGCAGAATAAGAACCTCTATATTTATTGGAAAGGAGCATCAAACTCATCACCGTGGACTTTCACCTCCCTGTGACGTTCATCATAACTTATTTCACCTGCCGTCTAATAAACTGCATGTTTTACCGAGTCATAGTGGGATGACCACACACCATGTCATCACGTGATTCTATATGAGAATTATTATATCCATATTTGAGCATAAAGGTGTTTCCACCGACATTTCTCGCACAATTAATTTTACAGACACAAAAAGATCCCACTATATCGGATGAACAAATGATCTGTCGGCATTTTTATAAAATTACACAGAAACCTCCTGTTTCCATCACAGCTGTCTTTAAAAACTGTGGATGGAAACGTGTTTATAGACACCGATAAAATTCGTAAATGCACCAGTTCTCATCACCAGGGAGTTTTATTCTCGTTTCATGCATCGCAGACATGCTAGAGACATAGTTGGTGAATATCTTTCGTTCCGAATGAAGGGCATGTACTGACGCCGTAGCTCAGTAAAACATATCATTTGACAGATTTGACAGCATTTAATTTAAGAGGACGGAATTGGAGGAACCTTCAGATACATTATGATATTCTGAGAAAATATATGACTGTGTATATATACACTATATATATATATATATATATAAAAGTATATGGACACCCCTTCAAATTAGTAGCATCAGCAATTTCAGTCACATCAGTTGCTGACAGGTGTATAAAATCGAGCACACAACAATGCAATCTCCATAGACAAACATTGGCAGTAGAATGGCCTTACTGAAGAGCTCAGTGACTTTCAACGTGGCACCGTCATAGGATGCCACCTTTCCAACAAGTCAGTTCGTCAAATTTCTGCCCTGCTAGATCTGCCCCAGTCAACTGTAAGTGCTGTTATTGTGATGTGGATATGTCTAGGAGCAACAACAGCTCAGCCGTGAAGTGGTAGGTGACACAAACTCACAGAACGGGACCGTCGAGTGCTGAAGCACGTAGCACGTAAAAATGGTCTGTCCTCGGTTGCAACACTCACTACCGAGTTCCAAACTGCCTCTGGAATCAACGTCAGCATAATCATGGTTTGGGCCCCTTAGTTCCAGTGAAAGGAAATCTTAACGCTACAGCATACAATGACATTGTAGACAGTTCTTTGCGTCCAACTTTGTGGCAACAGTTTGGGGAAGGCCCTTTCCTGTCTAACCGATCTACCACCTGGGAGGGTCTAATTGATGGGAGGGTCTAATTGATCTACCACCTGGGAGGGTCTAATTGATGGGAGGGTCTAATTGATCTACCACCTGGGAGGGTCTAATTGATCTACCACCTGGGAGGGTCTAACCGATCTACCACCTGGGAGGGTCTAACCGATCTACCACCTGGGAGGGTCTAATTAATGGGAGGGTCTAACCGATCTACCACCTGGGAGGGTCTAATTGATGGGAGGGTCTAACCGATCTACCACCTGGGAGGGTCTAATTGATGGGAGGGTCTAATTGATCTACCACCTGGGAAGGTCTAATTGATGGGAGGGTCTAATTGATCTACCACCTGGGAGGGTCTAATTGATGGGAGGGTCTAACCGATCTACCACCTGGGAGGGTCTAATTGATGGGAGGGTCTAATTGATCTACCACCTGGGAGGGTCTAATTGATGGGAGGGTCTAATTGATCTACCACCTGGGAGGGTCTAATTCATGGGAGGGTCTAACTGATCTACCACCTGGGAGGGTCTAATTGATCTACCACCTGGGAGGGTCTAATTGATGGGAGGGTCTAATCGATCTACCACCTGGGAGGTTCTAATTGATCTACCACCTGGGAGGGTCTAATTGATGGGAGGGTCTAATTGATCTACCACCTGGGAGGGTCTAATTGATCTACCACCTGGGAGGGTCTAATTGATCTACCACCTGGGAGGGTCTAACTGATCTACCACCTGGGAGGGTCTAATTGATCTACCACCTGGGAGGGTCTAATTGATGGGAGGGTCTAATTGATCTACCACCTGGGAGGGTCTAACTGATCTACCATCTGGGAGGGTCTAATTGATGGGAGGGTCTAATTGATCTACCACCTGGGAGGGTCTAATTGATCTACCACCTGGGAGGGTCTAACCGATCTACCACCTGGGAGGGTCTAATTGATCTACCACCTGGGAGGGTCTAATTGATGGGAGGGTCTAATTGATCTACCATCTGGGAGGGTCTAATTGATGGGAGGGTCTAATTGATCTACCACCTGGGAGGGTCTAATTGATCTACCACCTGGGAGGGTCTAATTGATGGGAGGGTCTAATTGATCTACCACCTGGGAGGTTCTAATTGATCTACCACCTGGGAGGGTCTAATTGATGGGAGGGTCTAATTGATCTACCACCTGGGAGGGTCTAATTGATGGGAGGGTCTAATTGATCTACCACCTGGGAGGGTCTAATTCATGGGAGGGTCTAATTGATCTACCACCTGGGAGGGTCTAATTCATGGGAGGGTCTAACTGATCTACCACCTGGGAGGGTCTAATTCATGGGAGGGTCTAATTGATCTACCACCTGGGAGGGTCTAATTCATGGGAGGGTCTAATTGATCTACCACCTGGGAGGGTCTAACTGATCTACCACCTGGGAGGGTCTAATTGATGGGAGGGTCTAATCGATCTACCACCTGGGAGGGTCTAATTGATCTACCACCTGGGAGGGTCTAATTGATCTACCACCTGGGAGGGTCTAATTCATGGGAGGGTCTAATTGATCTACCACCTGGGAGGGTCTAATTGATGGGAGGGTCTAATTGATCTACCACCTGGGAGGGTCTAATTGATGGGACGGTCTAATTGATGGGAGGGTCTAATTGATGGGAGGGTCTAATTGATCTACCACCTGGGAGGGTCTAATTGATCTACCACCTGGGAGGGTCTAATTGATCTACCACCTGGGAGGGTCTAATTGATCTACCACCTGGGAGAAATGTGCTTCCTGGTCTGATACGTGTTGCTACTGAACCAAAACAAAAGATGTGAGTTGGCAGGTTGCGTGATTAACACACAATTATTCAGAGAATTGACACACACACACACACTTACTGATTCATTAGAAGAGAGGTCAGGAGAGGACATAGCCCACCCAGACTGTTGTGGGTAACAGACAAAACCCTTCAAAAGAGGACTTGTGCTGTCAGTCAAGTAGATCCTTAAATTACCTCTCCATTTGTTGTTGTGCCCTCAGGCTCTGCTGCACTGCCTAGTCCTCTCCGTTGACAGACCCCAGTGATGCCCCTTCAGACCGAGGACCAGCCCCAGAGTCCTGCCTCCTCACCTGGGCACAGCTCTGCTGCCAGCCCCTGAAATACTGGAACTCAGGTCTCATGTGGAGATTCTGCAATTTCATCCACAATCCATGTTGTTCCTCCTTGATTGTCCCTGGAGATAATCTGATTTCTCCGTCATTGTTTTCATGGATTCACATACAGAACTGATGTCCTCTCTCAATGGCTTACAGATTTCTGTCATCTTGCCGTTTTCCTGTTTCAACTCATCGAGCTGAGCCTGGGAGAACTGCAAACTGTTCTTCAGGTCCTGGACCTCTCTGGTCAGGTCGTCCATTCTTTTATTAGTAGAATCCAACAGTATTTGGATAAAACACTTTAAGCTATTTTCTTGTTGTTGTAACAGCTGCTTTTGTTCATTTAAAAGATCCTTCAACTGTGATAGAGAGACTGTACTGTCCTCATGGCCTTTGTCATGGTAGCGAGGTAGGCTACGCTGTTACTCATCGCAGTTCCTGACAGGGCAGGTCACAGGGGAGATGGAAACAGCAACAAACAGCAAGGATCTAGACAGTTACAAGCTCGGAACAATCCGCAGTACCAGCCACAGTGCCTTAGATCGCTGCGCCACCCGGGAGCCACAATGTGAAGTGTTAAAAATGCTCAATAAATTTGTTTTACTGTATCATGTCTACCAATACTTTTAAATGACCACTGAACTGACAGGACTGGATATGTGAAAGTAAATGTAAACTAGAATTATAATGAATGAAATGAAACTCATTCTATTTGTTCACTCCACTCCAGAAACCATTTAAGAGATTTGGGAGATAACCTTTGGTATCAGCCATGGTACTTCCTGTATATAGCCATGTTATTACCTGGTACTTCCTGGTACTCCCTGTATATAACCATGTTATTACCTGGTACTCCCTGTATATAACCATGTTATTACCTGGTACTCCCTGTATATAGCCATGTTATTACCTGGTACTCCCTGTATATAACCATGTTATTACCTGGTACTCCCTGTATATAGCCATGTTATTACCTGGTACTCCCTGTATATAACCATGTTATTACCTGGTACTCCCTGTATATAGCCATGTTATTACCTGGTACTCCCTGTATATAGCCATGTTATTACCTGGTACTCCCTGTATATAGCCATGTTATTACCTGGTACTTCCTGGTACTCCCTGTATATAACCATGTTATTACCTGGTACTCCCTGTATATAACCATGTTATTACCTGGTACTCCCTGTATATAGCCATGTTATTACCTGGTACTCCCTGTATATAACCATGTTATTACCTGGTACTCCCTGTATATAGCCATGTTATTACCTGGTACTCCCTGTATATAACCATGTTATTACCTGGTACTCCCTGTATATAGCCATGTTATTACCTGGTACTCCCTGTATATAGCCATGTTATTACCTGGTACTCCCTGTATATAGCCATGTTATTACCTGGTGCTCCCTGTATATAGCCATGTTATTACCTGGTACTGCTGTATATAACCATGTTATTACCTGGTACTCCCTGTATATAGCCATGTTATTACCTGGTACTCCCTGTATATAACCATGTTATTACCTGGTACTTCCTGTATATAGCCATGTTATTACCTGGTACTCCCTGTAAATAGACATGTTATTACCTGGTACTTCCTGTATATAGCCATGTTATTACCTGGTACTCCCTGTATATAGCCATGTTATTACCTGGTACTCCCTGTATATAGCCATGTTATTACCTGGTACTGCTGTATATAACCATGTTATTACCTGGTACTCCCTGTATATAGCCATGTTGTTACCTGGTACTCCCTGTATATAACCATGTTATTACCTGGTACTCCCTGTATATAGCCATGTTGTTACCTGGTACTTCCTGTATATAGCCATGTGATTTTGACAGGTTACTGTTATTCACTGTGTATTTATTCCTTATTGTCACTATATCTTCATTTCTGCATCGTTGGAAACAGAGCCGGAAGTAAGCGGTTAGTCTGCATCTGTTGTTAATGAATCATTTGACAAATACATCTTGATTTGAAGACTTTAGATATATTTGATGCTACGTGTACGCACGCACACGCACACGCACACACACACACACACACACACAAAAATAGACCCATGTTCCTGGGTTAAGGATAGTGCCACAATGCGTTAAAAATGGCAAATAGTCTTCTGATATTTGTTCAAAAGGAATTAATTTATTGCCGTGTTGCAGGTTCTGATTTATGCATTTTCTGACAATGTTACATTCCACCCCGGGGCGGTGGGGTAACCTGGAACATTCCACCCCGGGGTGGTGGGGTAAACTGGAACATTCCACCCCGGGGCGGTAAACTGGAACATTACACCCCGGGGCGGTAAACTGGAACATTCCACCCCGGGGCGGTGGGGTAAACTGGAACATTCCACCCCGGGGCGGTGGGGTAAACTGGAACATTCCACCCCGGGGCGGTGGGGTAAACTGGAACATTTTACTCCTTGAGACGAAGTCACATGTTGTCTGTTCGATTTAGAGATAATACCCGAGATTTGATTTATTAGGATCCCCAACCAGGTTTGCTGTTCATTTGAGCAATATGAGATGGAAGGGAGTTCCTTGGACTCATGGCTCTGTATAATACTGTACATTTACATTCATTTGGAATTTCCAACACAATGTTTCTTATAAAAACAAGAAGTGACACAGTCAGTCTTTCCTCAACTCTTAGCCAAGAGAGACTGGCATATTAATATCAGCCCCTCTGATGAATGAAGAGCAAAATGTGCCGCTCTGTTCTGAGCCAGCTGCAGTTTAACTAGGTCTGACCATATGACTGAACAATAGTCAAGATAACATGCTGACTAGACTGGTAACGCGCGCATGTTGATTTTGTCCATCCACACCAGCTGTGATCAGGACACGCAGATTGAAATATCAAAAACTCTAAATCAACTATGTTGATTTGGGGACAGGTCGAAACACATGAAACATTCTTGGACATTTAGCTAGCTAGCTTGCTGTTGCTAGCTAATGTGTCCCGGGATATTTTTTAAAACATTTATCTAACTCGGCAAGTCAGTTACGAACAAATTCTTTATTACAATGACAGCCTAGGAACAGTGGGTTAACTGCCTTGTTCAGGGGCAGAAGGACAGAGTTTTACCTTGTCAGCTCGGGGATTTGATCTAGCAAACTTTCGGTTACTGGCCCAACGCTCTAACCACTAGGCTACCTGCCTCCTCTAACCACTAGGCTACCTGCCTCCTCTAACCACTAGGCTACCTGCCTCCTCTAACCACTAGGCTACCTGCCTCCTCTAACCACTAGGCCACCTGCCTCCTCTAACCACTAGGCTACCTGCTGCCCCCAAAATAAACATTGGGTTGTTATTTTACCTGAAATGCACAAGGTCCTCTACTCTGACAATTAATCCACAGATAAATGGGCAAACCGAGGTTGTCTCTAGTAATCTCTCCTCCAGGCTTCTTTATATGGAGGTTGGCAACCAACTTTAAGGTGCTTTACCACCACCAACTGGACTGGAGTGCGGACCTCAGTTCATCTTTCAATCACCCACGTGGGTATATGCTCCTATCAACCAATGAGGAGATGGGAGAGGCGGGACAATAATTGGAAGAAATGTAATAAATTCCTCAAGTGCAGCATCTGGATGCTCCTCATTAATCACATCAGACCAACAAATATTTTTTAACATCATCCAGATAAGAATCACAGCAAAATCTTTTGTATAATCTCTTACACACTATTTTAGGCCCAGTTTTTGGAACTTTGTCTTTCCTGTATATAGCCACTATATTGTGATCACAGCTTCAGAACAAAGTTCTACAGTGTGATCAATATTGGTGGATAATCTTGTTCCTGTAGTGTTTGTAAACAGCTTGATGAAAACCAGTCAATATTCAGGTCCCCAAGAAAGTAGACCTCTCTGTTTACATTACATACACTATTAAGCATTTCTATTTACACTATTAAGCATTTCTATTTACACTATTAAGCATTTCTATTTACACTATTAAGCATTTCTATTTACACTATTAAGCATTTCTATTTACACTATTAAGCATTTCTATTTACACTATTATCATTTCTATTTACACTATTATCATTTCACACATTTTATTACAGTGAATGTATTCACACCTTCACTTTTTTAACTCAATTTTAACATTTCTACCCACAATACCCCATAATGACATCACAATACCCCATAATGACAAAGCAAAAACAGGTTTTTAGAATTTTTATCAAGTTAAAAAAAAAAAGTTATTTACAAAAGTTTTCAGACCCTTTGCGATCAGACTCTAAATTGAGCTCAGGTGCATCCCGTTTCCATTGATCATCCTTGAAATGTTTCTACAACTTGATTGGAGTCCACCTGTGGTAAATTCAATTGATTGGACATGATTTTCAAAAGGCACACACCTGTCTATATAAAAGGTCCCACGGTGTATATCAGAGCAAAAAAACAAGCTATGAGGTGGAAGGAATTGCCCGTAGAGCTCCGAGACAGGATTGTGGTGAGGCACAGATCTGGGGAAGGGTACCAAACAACTGTCTGTAGCATTGAAGGTCCCCAGGAACACAGTGGCCTCCATCATTCTTAAATGGAAGAAGTTTGGAACCACCAAGACTCTTCCTAGAGCTGGCCGCCCGGCCAAACTGAGCAATCAGGGGCGAAGGGCCTTGGTCAGGGAGGTGACCAAGAACCCGATGGTCACTCTGACAGAGCTCTAGAGTTCCTCTGTGGAGATGGGAGAACCTTCCAGAAACACAACCATTTCTGCAGTACTCCACCAAATCAGGCCTTTATGGTAGAGTGGCCAGACGGAAGTCACTCCTCAGTAAAAGGCACATGACAGCCCGCTTGGAGTTTGCCAAAAGGCACCTAAAGAACTCTAACCATGAGAAACAAGATGCTCTGGTCTGATGAATCCAAGATTGAACTCTTTGGCTTGAATGCCAAGTGTCACGTCTGGAGGAAACCTGGCACCATCCCTACGGTGAAGCATGGTGGTGGCAGCATCATGCTGTGGGGATGTTTTTCAGCGGCAGGGACTGGGAGACTTGTCAGGATTGAAGGAAAGATGAACAGAGTACAGAGAGATCCTTGATGAAAACCTGCTCCAGAGCGCTCAGGACCTCAGACTGGGGTAAAGGTTCACCTTCCAACAGGACATCAACCCTAAGCACACAGCCAAGACAACGCAGGAGTGGCTTTGGGACAAGTCTCTGAATGTCCTTGAGTGACCCAGCTAGAGCCCGGACTTGAACCCGATCGAACATCTCTGGAGACCTGAAAATAGCTGTGCAGCAACGCTCCCCATTCAACCTGACAGAGTATGAGAGGATCTGCAGAGAAAAATGGGAGAAACTCCCAATACAGGTGTGACAAGATTGTAGCGTCATACCCAAGAAGACTCAAGGTTGTAATCACTGCTTCAACAGAGTAAAGGGTCTGAATACTTCTGCAAATGTGGTATTTTTACATTTGCAAAAATGTAAAAAAAAAAGAACAAGTTTTTGCTTTGTCATTATGGGGTATTGATGAGGAAAAATAATTTAAATCAAATTTTAGAATAAGGCTGTAACGTAACAATGTGGAAAAAGTCAAGGGGTCTGAATACTTTCCCGAATGCACTGTAGATACTGACTGTTAGCACTTGGTGGCCTATAGCAACACCCCAAAAGAAAAGGCTTTAGATGTGGCAAGTGAACCTGCAACCACAACACTTCAATAACACTTGACATAAGATCTTCTCTAAGCATTACAGGGATATGGCTCTGAATATATACAGCAACACCTCCCCCATAAGCATTCCTGTCTCTTCTATAGATGTTATATCCTTGTATTGCTACTGATGTATCATAAAGCCTGTATCAATTTGTAGCAGACAAATGAACGTAGTAGCTCAAACAAATAAATAAATAAGATAAATTGACATAAAGGTGAAGTTTTATAACTATAACCAGTCTCCCCTACTACACAGAACACTGCAATCCATCCAAATTTCACACAAATATACAAACACGATACTTTATGTTTTCATTTACAATATTAGGGGAAAATAAACAGCTTCTACGGGGTTATATCTGGACAAACGTAAATAAAAAGCTGCTGGTTTCTTTAAATGAAAGACTTCAGAATTTTAAAACGCACATTTCGTCATGCTCAAGAACATGAAAATCTCTGCTTTGCAAACAGGTTTACTGTATTCAATATTAAGACCGTCATTCTTTACTAACCCATGGAGCTGGTCTCTCTCAGGCTACCTTCACACACACACACACACACACACACACACTTCTCTCAATGTGAAATGATTAGGAAGGCTACCTTCACACACACAAGCTGGTCTCTCTCAGGCTACCTTCACACACACACACACACACACACACACACACACACACACACAGGTTGGCACTTCTCTCAATGTGAAATGATTAGGAAGGTTGGACTGAAACAACTTGTTATTGATGTGTCCTGATGTTTTGGGGGTTAAGTTAGTCTTTTGGTCTAGTGAGTGGAAGAGTCACACTAAAACATGCAATATGATGTTCTGACAGAGAACACGTCCAGGACATATAGGATACAACCCAAATGGCACCCTATTCCCTATATAGTGCACTACTTATGACCAGAGCCCTCTGGTTCCTATGTGCCCTGGTCAAAAGTAGTGCACTATGTAGGGAATAGGGTACCATTTGGGACGTATCCATACAGTACAGGAGGAAGTGAGGTCACAACCGGGAAATACATCCAGTATATGAGAGACTTAGGGCTCATTGAACCTGAGAGACAGGCCGTGTCTGAAATAACATCCTATTCACGATAAGGCCGCGACAACGCCAGTATTGTGGCAAGGAAACAAAACAGGAAGTGAATTTAACTTCATTAGGAAAACAGCCCCAATGTTGTTAACAAATAGAATTGTCGTCATCCTGAGTCACATTTCATTTTCAAAACTACGTCACACAATATGTTACAGATTTTAAAAAGGGGAAGAAAAAAAAGTTGTCTGTTTCATGTTTTCCTTTTTGCCACGTAAAAAAATGATCACGATACAGGTATCATCACAGCACTGATTCATAGGGGTCTGGTCAAATGCAATACAGTGTCTTCAGTAAGTATTGACACCCCGTTTTCAACATTTTATTGTGTTACAAAGTGGGATTAAAATGGATTAAAAAAGTTTTTTTTAAATCAACGATCTACATAAAATACTAGTTAAGTATTCAACCCCCTGAGTCAATAAAATGTTAGAATCCTCATCTTCTTGGTGAGCAACTCCAGTGTAGGTTTGGCCTTGTGTTTTAGGTTATTGTCCTGCTGAAAGGTGAATTCATCTCCCAGTGTCTGGTGGAAAGCAGACTACCATAGTACAGTACACCAGTATTTACAGGTTAGTGTCATTACTAATTAACAGAAATTATGTGGTTACAGAGTCATATCCCGTTTCTCTAACATACAATAATAATATGACTTATTATTTGGTTTTATGAGCTCAACTTTTCAGGCCCATAATTCTGCCATTTAATTTAACACTATAACTCAGCCACTCGTTAACTGTCTTCTTGGTGAGCAACTCCAGCGAAGGTTTGGCCTTGTGTTTTAGGTTATTGTCCTGCTGAAAAGGTGAATTAATCTCCCAGTGTCTGGAGGAAAGCAGACTGAACCAGGTTTTCCCTCTAGGATTTTGCCTGTGCTTAGCTGCATTTACGTTTCTTTATCCTGAAAAACTCCCCAACGATGACAAGCATTCCCATAACATGATCCAACCACCACTATGCTTGAAAATATGGAGAGTGGTACTCAGTGATGTGTTGGATTTGCTCCAAACATAACACTTATCTGATAGTCATTACTTTAAACATACAAATTCTTCTAACATATTTCACCCTGAAACTGTATCACTGTGTGTGTAAAATCCATTAGACACATGAAGACTACACGTTGATAGGCAGGATAGAATTAGAACATTGATTTCCTTACAGGACAATCTGTCCCGTGGAGTGGAGAAAATGTTAGTCTTGCAAAAAATTATGAAACATGTTGCAGAATATGATAAACAATATATGTGTACAGGTGGAACAATACAGACCGCCTAACGCGGGGGTGGGGTTCTCGACCGATGTGTGTATAAAAGATGGGCTCTGAACTTGAAAAGGGCAGAGCTCTCTGAATAAAGAACTGATCATTTTTATATGCTGGGACTCTGTTTATTAAAACTGGAGACTTACAAGCTCTAGGATACAGATTTTGTTATAAAATAGTTCAGTTAGAAATTCTCGAGACAAAATGAGTTGCTTTGCCACATTTTTTTTGCAGTATTACTTTAATGCCTTGTTGCAAAACAGGATGCAGGTTTGGAATATTTTTTATTCTGTTCAGGCTTCCTTCCATTTTACTCTGTCAATTAGGTTAGTATTGTGGAGTAATTACAATGTTGTTGATCCATCAATCCTCAGTTTTCTCCTATCACAACCAAACAGTTTTAGTCACCATGGCGAAATCCTTGCGAAATTTCCTTCCTTTCCGGCAACTAAGTTAGGAAGGACGCCTGTATCTTTGTAGTGACTGGGTGTATTGATACACCATCCAAAGTGTAATTAATATCTTCGCCATTTTTTTTTTTTTACCCATCTATCAATAGGGGCCCTTTGTAGGGCATTGGAAAACCTCCCTGGTCTTTGTGGTTGAAATTCACTGTTCGACTGAGGGACCTTACAGATAATTGTATGTGTGGGGTACAGAGATGAGGTAGTCATTCAAAAATCATGTTAAACACTATTATTGCACACAGTGTCCATGCAACTTATTGTGTGACTTGTTAAGCACATTTTTACTCCTGAACTTATTAAGGCCTGGCATAACAAAATGGGTTGAATAATTATTGACACAAGACATTTCAGCTTTTCATTTTTAATTCAATTCATTTGTAAAATAATAAAATAAAAATTCCACTTTGACATTGTGTGTGAAGGTCAGTGACCCAAAAACAAATCTAAAAATGTAATAATTTTTTAAAAATCAGGCTGTAACAGAATGTGGAAACAGGGGTGTGAGTACTCTCTGAAGGCGCCAATTTCAGACACATTCAACGGTCGGTCGTCATTTGGGATCAATTCATAACGGCCGATCAGTTATTGAATTTATAGCTTTGTCTGATCTATTAAAAGAAAAAAAATTGACAAAAGATGGAGGTGCTCTGTTGTATTAAAAAAATATATATTTAAGCTACCTTTACCAAGCAAACTTGATTTCTGCATGCTCACAAATGCCTAGTAATTATCTTCAGGACTGAAACGCCGCAGGGAAATTATAATTCATATTTAATGATAACTAAGAGCAGGTTCCAGCTTAGTCTAAAATACATGATTTTCTGAAACTGGAAAGTATTCAGACCCTTTGACTTTTTCCACATTTTTGTTACGTTACAGCCTTATTCTAAAATGGATTAAATGAATAAAATCAGTCTACACACAATACCCCATAACAACAAAGTGTTTTTTAGAAATGTTAAGAAATTTATAAAACTAAAACTGAAATACCTTATTTCCATAACTATTCAGACCCTTTGCTATGAGACTCTAAATTGAGCTCAGGTGCATCCTGTTTCCATTGATCATCCTTGAGATGTTTCTACAACTTCATTGGCTTCCACCTGTAATAAATTCAATTGATTGGACATGATTTGGAAAGGCACTCACCTGTCTATATAAGGTCCCACAGTTGACAGTGCATGTCAGAGCAAAAACCAAGCCATGAGGTCGAAGGAATTGTCTGTAGAGGTTTGAGACAGGATTGTGTCGAGACACAGTGGTGGCAGCATCATGCTGTGGGGAGGTTTTTCAGCAGCAAGGACTGGGAGACTAGTCAGGGTCTGGGAGACTAGTCAGGGTCAAGGGAAAGATCCTTGATGAAAACCTGCTCCAGAGCACTCAGGACCACAGACTGGGGCGAAGGTTCACCTTCCAACAGGACAACAACTCTAAGCACACAGCCAAGACAACGCAGGAGTGGCTTGAGAGGATCTGCAGAGAAGAATGGGAGAAACTCCCCAAATACAGGTGTGCCAAGCTTGTAGCGTCATACCCAAGAAGACCTGAGGCTGTAATCGCTGCCAAAGGTGCTTCAACAAAGTACTGAGTAAAGGGTCTGAATACTTATCTAAATGTCATATTTCAATATTTTTTTCTCAATCAATTTGGAGAAATGTCTAAAAACTGTTTTTTTTTGCTTTGTCATTATGGGAAAGGAAAAGGGGGGGGGGATACCTAGTCAGTTTAAAACTGAATTCAGCTGAATCAGAGAGAAACGAGGTGCTTCCTAAACCGACGACAACATCATTATGGGCAATTGTGTGTAGACTGACGAGGGGAAAAACAACAAACATTTAATCCATTTTAGAATAAGGATGTAACGTAACAAAATGTGGAAAATGTCAAGGGGTCTGAATACTTTCCCAAACTCACTGTATAAGGGCCTGTTTCCTGGGTCTAGATGAAGCCTAGTCTCCTATGGTATCTCTGGTTAGGTTGATGTGGGTCTGGGAAACCAAACCATAGCAGGGTCGTCACGATACCACTGTGGTGACTAGTACGATAGTTGGGTTTTTCCATGGCAACAAGGAAAACAAACACAATGCAGACTGAACTCTTTCGGTCATTAAAATCTACTTGGATGTAAAATATTGTCTATTGTAGGAAAATAAACGTGATTCTGGTGGACAACATGAGGACTGTTTCCTGGTGGACAACATTAGGACTGTTTCCCCTCAGGAAATTCAGCCTGCTTCATGTTTTGTTTTCCTTGCCACGATACCCCAGAGTATCGGGATACTGGTATCGTGACGATCCTAAACCAGTGTTTTTTTGATGTTGGTCCATATACAATAGGATTTCATCATGAATTCTACACCACTTTATCCAGGTAGTGTTCTTGACGCTGGATTCTTTTTACCTCGGTCAGAACAACAAGGAAGTCTCCCTCTTCAGGCTCTAGTTAGGATCTCAAAATGGCACCTTCTGGGTCCTGGTCAAAATGTACTACACTATATAAAAGAACAGGGTGCCAATGTGTCAGTAAGGGGTCCAATTCATCCTGCTGGGCCCACAAGCACCAGTCTCTGTCTGGGATTTAACATGTAAGGCACCACAATCAGGTCAGAGCAACAGACGTCCTCGTCCTGCCAACAGTAGACTGAGGAGGATCGCCAGGTACTGAACACACCCAGAATTCAACCCTTCCCCTGTTCCCCGGTAGGTATCAGTCTGCTCTCTGGGTTACTGTGTAGACCCCCGGGGTAGAGGCTGGACCCCCGGGGTAGAGGCTGGACCCCCGGGGTAGAGGCTGGACCCCCGGGGTAGAGGCTGGACCCCCGGGGTAGAGGCTGCTGTAACAGCTGATGGAAATCCAGCCTGGGTACCAGACAGGTCTTTCAGGCTAAGCCCGCGGCGTGGTGACTGTAGGTCAGTTAAGCTGGATGGGAAGGTGTTCTCCGTACTTGCGTAGGAACTTGTTGTGGTTGTGGCTGACAGACCAGAGAGGAGGAAGGTAACGAGGTGTCATGGTAGACAGGAAGTGTTGCCTCCAGCGGCCCTCGAGCTCCATTAACCCCTTCAGACCCTTCTCGGCGGTCGCCTTCACCACCTTCAGCCCGTGGGGAATGTAGCTCTCATTGAAGATCCTGGGCAGCGTAAATGAAAATCAACTCCATTTCTTCATAAATGCCTCATTATAAAAACAGCTTGACAGATACCTGATCTAGATACTAAAGAGCAAGCAGAAGCAGGACAAAACGTCCAAGGAGGAAACACCTAGATAGGAACCGGCTCAGAGAGGAGGTCCATGCTCGTCTGGCTGTACTGGGGGGGGTCAGGTTAAGAGTACATGATGACCAAGGCAAAGACAGAGCAGATCCTCACCTAGTCTCCAGGCTTGCAGCCGTCTGCAGCGTCTCGGGAGTCAGCTCCACGTCCGTGTCGTTGAAGAAACACCTTACGATCTTCTGTAGCTCATCTCTCCTGGCCCCTGGAAGCCCATCCCCTACAGTGAGCAGGGCTCGGGCTGCAGAACGAACCCTCCTGCGGTCAGAGTCCTCCAGGAGATGCACGCCCTCCTCACACCCCTGGGGGTAGGAAACAAAAAATACATACAGTTGAGTTTGGCAATATTATTTTTGACTACATATCGATACTCTGAGCCAATATGGTTTCAATACTTTTATTTCCATGACTGATTAAAAGTTATTTTCTCATCTTCTCTTGTCCCTCTGCAGCAGACGAGGTGAGCCATGTTGGGAACAAAATCAAATCACAACAAAATCCCCGTATCAAAATCACCACAAAATGACTATAAATATAGAATAGTGATATATATAAATTCACAATTCATACAGAATCAGAATCCATATAGTATCAGCACCTCAGTATGGCGATAATATCTTACAGTGAGGTCCCTCGCAATTCCCAACACACACACACACACTTCCCAGCCCTACCTGGGGCGCGCCGTGCTCATCAGCCAGCTGCTGCTTCAGGAAGCCGTCGTGCACGTTGGAGGCCGCGTGACAGGAAGTGCACAGCAGCAAGATGTCATGGGAGTTGTGGTCCTTCATCTCCGTGGGGAAGTGACGTCTGTATTCGTGAGGAACGATGTTCTTCCTGTAGGGGTAAGACGAGATGGGAACTAGTTAACACTACAGGCCTTCAACACAGAGGGGAACTAGTTAACACTACAGGCCTTCAACACAGAAGGGAACTAGTTGGCCTTCAACACAGAGGGGAACTAGTTAACACTACAGGCCTTCAACACAGAGGGGAACTAGTTAACACTACAGGCCTTCAATGCAGAGGGGAACTAGTTGGCCTTCAACACAGAGGGGAACTAGTTGGCCTTCAACACAGAGGGGAACTAGTTAACACTACAGGCCTTCAATGCAGAGGGGAACTAGTTGGCCTTCAACACAGAGGGGAACTAGTTGGCCTTCAACACAGAGGGGAACTAGTTAACACTACAGGCCTTCAATGCAGAGGGGAACTAGTTGGCCTTCAACACAGAGAGGAACTAGTTGGCCCTCAACACAGAGGGGAACCAACAGCGATAAATACTCACGTCCGCTTCCTACCCCACTAGGATGGACTGTCATGGCTGCATCGTGAAAAAGGTCTGCTCTGGCCGAGTCCCGATTCTCCACCCTTCTCACATGGATTTAACAACGGTGGATACTGCTCCAGCCAACGCTTACACCAATCCTATCCTCACAAATTCACTACGGGGAGCGTGCAAGTACACACTGAGAAAAGGGTGGTGAATCGGAACAGACTCCTGTTGTTAGTTATACAGTGGCTAACTGTGTAGCATCAGGCCAGCCCGACGCGAGACTCGTCCTCGCCACACAAGAGACTCGTCCTCACCTGATACAAGAGTCGTTCTCCTCACCTGATACAAGAGTCGTTCTCCTCACCTGATACAAGAGTCGTTCTCCTCACCTGATACAAGAGTCGTTCTCCTCACCTGATACAAGAGTCGTTCTCCTCACCTGATACAAGAGTCGTTCTCCTCACCTGATACAAGAGTCGTTCTCCTCACCTGATACAAGAGTCGTTCTCCTCACCTGATACAAGAGTCGTTCTTGCCACACACAGGTTCTCCTCACCTGATATAAGAGTCGTTCTTGCCACACACCACACACAGGTTCTCCTTGGCAGTCAGGTAGTAGTCCTGCTGGGATTCTGGACGTCCCGATGGCTCAAACATCAGACGCACGATGAAGGGCTCATCACTCTGCAACACTAGAGGACGACAGGAGAAGAGTTAACTGAACTGGGTCTTTGATAACACGAGTGGGAATTGGCCTGCGTGGACAGGGGGCTACATTGGCCTGCGTGGACAGGGCGCTACATTGGCCTGCGTGGACAGGGGGCTACATTGGCCTGCGTGGACAGGGGGCTACATTGGCCTGCGTGGACAGGGGGCTACATTGGCCTGCGTGGACAGGGGGCTACATTGGCCTGCGTGGACAGGGGGCTACATTGGCCTGCGTGGACAGGGGGCTACATTGGCCTGCGTGGACAGGGGGCTACATTGGCCTGCGTGGACAGGGGGGGCTACACTGGCCTGCGGGGACAGGGGGGGCTACATTGGCCTGCGTGGACAGGGGGCTACATTGGCCTGCGTGGACAGGGGGCTACATTGGCCTGCGTGGACAGGGGGCTACATTGGCCTGCGTGGACAGGGGGCTACACTGGCCTGCGTGGACAGGGGGGGCTACACTGGCCTGCGTGGACAGGGCGCTACATTGGCCTGCGTGGACAGGGGGCTACACTGGCCTGCGTGGACAGGGGGGGCTACACTGGCCTGCGTGGACAGGGCGCTACATTGGCCTGCGTGGACAGGGGGCTACATTGGCCTGCGTGGACAGGGGGGGCTACACTGGCCTGCGGGGACAGGGGGGGCTACATTGGCCTGCGTGGACAGGGGGGGCTACACTGGCCTGCGGGGACAGGGGGGGCTACACTGGCCTGCGTGGACAGGGGGGGCTACACTGGCCTGCGTGGACAGGGGGGGCTACACTGGCCTGCGTGGACAGGGGGCTACATTGGCCTGCGTGGACAGGGGGCTACATTGGCCTGCGTGGACAGGGGGCTACATTGGCCTGCGTGGACAGGGGGCGCTACATTGGCCTGCGTGGACAGGGGGCGCTACATTGGCCTGCGTGGACAGGGGGCGCTACATTGGCCTGCGTGGACAGGGGGCTACATTGGCCTGCGTGGACAGGGCGCTACATTGGCCTGCGTGGACAGGGCGCTACATTGGCCTGCGTGGACAGGGCGCTACATTGGCCTGCGTGGACAGGGCGCTACATTGGCCTGCGTGGACAGGGCGCTACATTGGCCTGCGTGGACAGGGCGCTACATTGGCCTGCGTGGACAGGGGGCTACATTGGCCTGCGTGGACAGGGCGCTACATTGGCCTGCGTGGACAGGGCGCTACATTGGCCTGCGTGGACAGGGCGCTACATTGGCCTGCGTGGACAGGGGGCTACATTGGCCTGCGTGGACAGGGCGCTACATTGGCCTGCGTGGACAGGGCGCTACATTGGCCTGCGTGGACAGGGCGCTACATTGGCCTGCGTGGACAGGGCGCTACATTGGCCTGCGTGGACAGGGCGCTACATTGGCCTGCGTGGACAGGGCGCTACATTGGCCTGCGTGGACAGGGGGCTACATTGGCCTGCGTGGACAGGGGGGGCTACATTGGCCTGCGTGGACAGGGGGGGCTACACTGGCCTGCGTGGACAGGGCGCTACATTGGCCTGCGTGGACAGGGGGCTACATTGGCCTGCGTGGACAGGGGGGGCTACACTGGCCTGCGTGGACAGGGGGGGCTACACTGGCCTGCGTGGACAGGGCGCTACATTGGCCTGCGTGGACAGGGGGGGCTACACTGGCCTGCGTGGACAGGGGGCTACATTGGCCTGCGTGGACAGGGGGCTACATTGGCCTGCGTGGACAGGGGGCTACATTGGCCTGCGTGGACAGGGGGCTACATTGGCCTGCGTGGATAGGGGGCTACATTGGCCTGCGTGGATAGGGGGCTACATTGGCCTGCGTGGATAGGGGGCTACATTGGCCTGCGTGGATAGGGGGCTACATTGGCCTGCGTGGATAGGGCCCTACATTGGCCTGCGTGGATAGGGCCCTACATTGGCCTGCGTGGATAGGGCCCTACATTGGCCTGCGTGGATAGGGCCCTACATTGGCTTGCGTGGATAGGGGGCTACATTACATATTTCTTCTGTAAGAAACAGGCCAAAGTATGAACATAATGGTAAAAATTGAAAGGGAACAGTTTAGAGACGGGAAAATTATTAGACCAAAAAGGTGGAGGACAACAGTTCACCTGACAAGACTGAATATAAGTCATTACACTTGATTTTGTGTGAATTTTTCTGTACTTTTCAGCGCATTCGTTGATAATGAAATCTTTAAAAAAGTACATTTGTAGTTGTTTCATTTGGAAAACACCCCTGTCAGTCCAAACCCCATACAGCTCTGACCTGATGTATAGCGTGTTAGTGGACAGCCTGACCTGATGTATAGCGTGTTAGTGGACAGCCTGACCTGATGTATAGCGTGTTAGTGGACAGCCTGACCTGATGTATAGCGTGTTAGTGGACAGCCTGACCTGATGTATAGCGTGTTAGTGGACAGCCTGACCTGATGTATAGCGTGTTAGTGGACAGCCTGACCTGATGTATAGCGTGTTACTGGACAGCCTGATGTATAGCGTGTTAGTGGACAGCCTGACCTGATGTATAGCGTGTTAGTGGACAGCCTGACCTGATGTATAGCGTGTTGGTGGACAGCCTGACCTGATGTATAGCGTGTTAGTGGACAGCCTGACCTGATGTATAGCGTGTTAGTGGACAGCCTGACCTGATGTATAGCGTGTTACTGGACAGCCTGACCTGATGTATAGCGTGTTACTGGACAGCCTGACCTGATGTATAGCGTGTTACTGGACAGCCTGACCTGATGTATAGCGTGTTAGTGGACAGCCTGACCTGATGTATAGCGTGTTACTGGACAGCCTGACCTGATGTATAGCGTGTTACTGGACAGCCTGATGTATAGCGTGTTACTGGACAGCCTGATGTATAGCGTGTTACTGGACAGCCTGATGTATAGCGTGTTAGTGGACAGCCTGACCTGATGTATAGCGTGTTAGTGGACAGCCTGACCTGATGTATAGCGTGTTACTGGACAGCCACTACGTTTTACAGTACGAACCCACCAATTATAAAAATGTTCCAATTGACTATTCATTAATATGAAAACACGGTGAGTGTTGGAACTGCCAGTAAGGGTGGTCGTCTACCTCCGATTCCTTTATCCAGGTACCACTGGGCCTTCTTCTTGTCGCAGGTACAGAGGGGTTGTCCATCCGGGGCATGGAGGAAGCAGTTGTCATAAAGAGGGGACTTCCTGTAAACACGCAGAGCGAACGGAACCTCAGGTCACTAGTCTGATAGACAGATGCCATAACACAGGAAAACGGATAAAACCATCAAAATGTTGCCCGCAATCACACTACTGTCTTTAAAGTCTTTAACACCAAGGTTTCCCCAAAATGTGGGTGATGATTTTTACAATGAAAGTCAGGCAAATTGTTCTATATTATGACCCTGAAAACTGGAAATTTCTAGAGGTCAGTAACAAAACGTCCGCTCCATGGGTTTGTGCTGTGAAAGAGATCCCTGATCCCTGGACAGTCAAACCACCACTGACCTGGCAGAGTAGCCCACACCGAGCGGTTTTCTCTTGTTGTTCCTTCTGGGGTCTGGTACTTCCTGATCCCCAGTCTCGGGGCTTTCCGTAGTAGACTGCTGGAGCTTCCTACTCTTCCGTCTCCTCTCGCCATCCAGGTTTTTCCCTCCATCCTCCCCCTCTCCTCCACCCCTCTCCCTGAAGGGTGTGTCTACCAGGCCCTGGCAGCGATTGGCCAGCTGGGTATAGCCACCCCTACTGTCAGATGAGGGAGTGGTGTCTGAGTGGAGGCCCAGCAGGTGGAAAAACAGGGCGATGGATACTTGGGCATCCCGGGCTGCGTAAGTCATCTAGGGGTCATCAGAGAGAGAGGTGGGGGGTTAAATCAGAGACAACGTGTTTGAGAGGGATCCCTGAGCAAAATAAAAGGTACAGCAGACGATCGCACATCTTCACAACATAATGGGTAGGTTGTTATTTTTGGGATGCAAGGAGATCTGCTGATCAGTTATTCTTTGCAGTCCGACTGCACTGAAGACAGGATCCCATCCTGTATTACTGAGCACCAGGTAGTGTAGTTTACCTGTTCTTGGGTCAGCTGGTCAGCCTCCCAGTTACTGCATCGAAGCTCCAAGGATTTATCCAGAGACACATTGAGCAGGTTGGCAGCCAGAGACTTGAGGCTCATGCCATTGTTCAACACCACCTTCCTGCACAGAAACACACACACAGGTTCAGAACCACACAGCCTGGGAAATGCAGTTGAAGTCGGAAGTTTACATACACTTAGCTTGGAGTCATTAAAACTTGTTTTTCAACCACTCCACAAATTTCTTCTTAACAAACTATAGTTTTGGCAAGTCGGTTAGGACATCTACTTTGTGCATGACACGAGTCATTTTTCCAACAATTGTTTACAGACAGATTATTTCACTGTATCACAATTCCAGTGGGTCAGAAGTTTACATTCACTAAGTTGACTGTGCCTTTAAACATCTTGGAAAATCCCAGAAAATGATGTCATGGCTTTAGAAGCTTCTGATAGGCTAATTGACATTTGAGTCAGTTGGACGTATTTTTAAACCTGCATATTTAGCTAAACGAAATCCAGGTTAGCAGGCAATATTAACCAGGTGAAATTGTGTCACTTCTCTTGCGTTCATTGTACGCAGAGTCAGGGTATAAGCAACAGTTTGGGCCGCCTGGCTCGTTGCGAACTAATTTGCCAGAATTTTACGTAATTATGACATAACATTGAAGGTTGTGCAATGTAACAGGAATATTTAGACTTATGGATGCCACCCGTTAGATAAAATACGGAACGCTTCCGTATTTCACTGAAAGAATAAACGTTTTGTTTTCGAAATGATAGTTTCCGGATTTGACAATATTAATGACCTCGTATTTCTGTGTGTTATTATGTTATAATTAAGTCTGATTTGATATTTGATAGAGCAGTCTGACTGAGCGATGGTAGACAGCAGCAGGCTCGTAAGTATTCATTTAAACAGCACTTTCATGCTTTTGCCAGCAGCTCTTCGCAATGCTTCAAGCACAGCTCTGTTTATGACTTCAAGCCTGTCAACTCCTGAGATTAGTCTGGTTTAACCGATGTGAAATGGCTAGCTAGTTAGCGGGGTGCGCGCTAATAGCGTTTCAAACATCACTCGCTCTGAGACTTGGAGTAGTTGTTCCCCTTGCTCTGCATGGGTAACGATGCTTTGAGGGTGGCTGTTTTCGATGTGTTCCTGGTTCGAGCCCAGGTAGGAGCGAGGAGAGGGACGGAAGCTATACTGTTACACCGGCAATACTAAAGTGCCTATAAGAACATCCAATAGTCAAAGGTATATGAAATACAAATGGTATAGAGAGAAGTAGTCCTATAATTCCTATAATAACTACAACCTAAAACTTCTTACCTGGGAATATTGAAGACTCATGTTAAAAGGAACCACCAGCTTTCATATGTTCTCATGTTCTGAGCAAGGAACTTAAACGTTAGCTTTCTTACATGGCACATATTGCACTTTTACTTTCTTCTCCAACACTTTGTTTTTGCATTATTTATACCAAAATGGAACATGTTTCATTATTTATTAGAGGCTAAATTGATTTTATTGATGTATTATATTAAGTTAAAATAAGTGTTTTCAGTGTTGTTGTAATTGTCATTATTACAACAACAAAAAATTATTAAAAGGAAAAATTGGAATAAAAAAATGAAAACAAAAAAATATTATATAATAAAAAAATATATTAAAAAAAAGAAACAAAGAACAAAATATATGATTTGGCTGATTAATCGGTATCGGCGTTGAAAAAACCCATAATCGGTCGACCTCTTGCCAAAACTATAGTTTGTTAACAAGACATTTGTGGAGTGGTTGAAAAACGAGTTTTAATGTGTATGTAAACTTCCGACTTCAACTGTAGATCTTCTGCACATTCTGTCAGACCTGGGCCAATTAAGGAAAGCTTTGACTGTGTACAGACTCCGTGAGCATAGCCTTGCTATTGAGAATGGCTGCTATAGGCAGACCTAGCTCTCAAGAGAAGACACTTCCTAACCTCCTGTATTATGTATGACCATATTAGAGACACACATTTCCCTCAGATTACACAGATCCACAAAGAACTTGAAAACAAATCCAATTTTGATAAACTCCCATATCTATTGGGTGAAATACCACAGTGTGCCATGTTAACTGTACTTTTTTTTTTAATTTAAAATTTGGTTTATTATCTATTTCACTTGCTTTGGAAATGTTTCCCATGCCAATAAAGCCCCTTAAATTGAATTGAGACACACAGAGACAGATACTTTGAGGGTAAACAGTCGATTAAAACAGATAACCTAGTGATTTGTTTCTGGTCTTTAGGGGGTAGACCATCTTTAATATTACAGATATATTGTGGGTTCTATCAATGTAATTGTGTGCATAATTTCCAATCCCCCATATATATATTTTCCTTTATTATTGTCCCCTAAACCTACCACCCCTCCCCTAATTGGAGTAAACTAATGGACAACAACACTTAGGCTTTGACATTTCACAGACACGGTATATTTTACATTAGTTATCTATTTTTATTTGTTTTTAGTCCCGACTTTCAGCTCCACTCAGATCCTCCCATCTATCTCTGAAAATTATTTTATATTTTCCATATATTTATCAACTGTGCTGTAATGTTTATAATTTCTAAACCTTTATATTGTCATAGTTTCTACAGATTGTAAATTAAAAAAGATGAACATTTTGACAAAGAGAATTATTATATTACTGATTTGACTATCAAGCTAGTGCTACCAAAGCCCATACCTTTGTCGTAGTGCGAGATATCTCAGGTCCACGGTACACCCCAGAGCCAGGCCGTAGTCTCGGGTCAGACGTTTCCCGTCTTCATAACAGCCCACGCCCACCTTAAGGACATGGGGGTCCCTGAGGACCTATATAATAATAAAACAGAATATATGCCATCTACCCATAAATGTAATATCGGTGGCCCCAGTGGGAATCGAACCCATTATACTAGCATTAAAAGCATAATTCTTTACCAACTGAGCCACAGAGGACCATATACCTCCTTCAAGCTGAGGGGAAGGTCCTGCTGGCTACTTCGGAACAGCTGTAGCCTCACCAACACACACAGGCCAGAGTAGGACGCCATCTGGAGGAGGGAGACCGCTGACGTCTTACCCTTCACTGACACCTGGGGAGGGAGAGGAAGGAGAGGAGGGAGGATGAGGAGGAAGAAGGAAAGGAATAAGGAGAGGAGGGAGGGAGACTACATCAGGAAATAAGACTTGAGGACCAATGGAATCATATATCTTTTTGTTTTTTTTTTACATGCAAAACGAACTCGTACGCCCAGGCCCTTACCCATTCGCAGTCCAGCCCGAGGACGGGGTAGACGGATAGCTCCTTTTGCAACGACGGCCAAAGCTGCTCCCAATCCTCCTCAGAATTCACCATCACAGGCTGCACTGCCAAGACCTGGTCAGCAGGGGGCAGTGAAACAGGCAGGAGGCGGCCCAGGCTCTGACCAGGGGTTAGCTGGGTCTCGGACTCGACTGGCTCCACAACCACAGGTTCTGGTTCCACTGGTACGGGACCAGCGCTGACCCCTATCTGACCCTGAGCTAGACGCTGCTGCTTCTTCTTCTGTGTCCTCAGGGTTGGTTGTCGCCATAATAACAGGCCTCCCAAGGTGGCCCCCAACAGGGTAACCGCCGCAGCCATCAGGGCATTTTGTCTAGTAGCCATCTTGGGTTTCAGAGGCACAGATTTGGTTAGGGTTGGTTGAGTAGTGTGTAGAGGGCAGTAGGTAGATAGACCTTTACAAGACCTTTACAGGACCTTTACAGGACCTTTACAGGACCTTTACAGACCGAATTGAAGTTTGTTCAGAGAGACTGGGGATATCATGTCAACATTGTTCAGAGAGACTGGGGATATCATGTCAACATTGTTCAGAGAGACTGGGGATATCATGTCAACATTGTTCAGAGAGACTGGGGATATCATGTCAACATTGTTCAGAGAGACTGGGGATATCATGTCAACTTTGTTCAGAGAGACTGGGGATATCATGTCAACATTGTTCAGAGAGACTGGGGATATCATGTCAACATTGAGGAACAGCTTGATTTGTCCTGTCCAGTGTAGTAGGCGCCTGTGAAGAGAAGAGGCTATTAGTTAGTAGGCTCTGCTCCTGCACTCAGGGCAGACACATCATCCCCTAGGAAATAATCTGCAATAGTCACATGTCAACATTACCCTACAAGGCGACGCATGGCTACATTAAAAGGGGCATAGCAGTATATTCCTTTTTTACATGATCTCACAAAATAAGTAAATCACTTCTCTTGCCAAACAATTCCACTTTGAAAAAAGGTGTTTTCTGCACTTTTGATAGCAACTAGACATTTAAAATCAACAAGTATGGACTTTGACTTTTTTTAAAATGTTAACCCATGGCTAGTTGTGAAAAGATCCCTAGCTTGGAGTCGTTGATTAACCAACTCCAAACTGGTTGGATTCACCCACCATTTGTTATACGTCAACAGAGGCATTTCCGTTATAGACGAGACGATAGTCATGTCTGTTATAGGCACCGGATGAAGCTCAGTGTTAAATTCAAACCTCCCTGCCATCATATCTAAAATGGGTCAGTGTACAGTTTAGGAGTGGAGAAACCTCACGGTAGGAGAAGGCGAAGGACTCGTCTAGTCTCCTGCTAGCACAGCAGGCGGGAGGCTGGGGCAAAACCGTGTGTTAGTTAACTAACTAGGTAGTTAAGGACACCGTGTGCTAGTTATTAGCTAGCATGATAGTTATTAACAAGTACATGGTGTCGCCCCCCCCCCCTGTGTACCAGACTAGCTGGCTCTAAACTAGCATACAACATGTCCTTCTCTCCTGCCCTCACCCTCGTTGAGGGAAACCAGTGGCCGACAGGCGGGGGACGAAGGACCCGGGGTACGGCTGGCTAGATGCCCTGATGTGGGGTTTATCAGTGTGCTGTCGTTGTTTACAAGTGTAGCTAGCTAGGTGGCACAAACGAGCTAGCTAGGTGGCACAAACGAGCTATCTAGGTGGCACAAACGAGTTAGCTAGGTGGCACAAACGAGTTAGCTAGGTGGCACAAACGAGTTAGCTAGGTGGCACAAACGAGTTAGCTAGGTGGCACAAACGAGTTAGCTAGGTGGCACAAACGAGTTAGCTAGGTGGCACAAACTAGCTAGCTAGGTGGCACAAACGAGTTAGCTAGGTGGCACAAACGAGTTAGCTAGGTGGCACAAACGAGTTAGCTAGGTGGCACAAACGAGTTAGCTAGGTGGCACAAACTAGCTAGCTAGGTGGCACAAACTAGCTAGCTAGGTGGCACAAACTAGTTAGCTAGCTGGCACAAACTAGCTAGCTAGCTAGCTAGCTAGCTGGCACAAACTAGCTAGCTAGCTAGCTGGCACAAACTAGCTAGCTAGCTAGCTAGCTGGCACAAACTAGCTAGCTAGCTGGCAAAAACGAGTTAGCTAACTGGCACAAACGAGTTAGCTAGCGGGCACAAACGAGTTAGCTAGGGGGCACAAACGAGTTAGCTAGATGGCACAACCGAGTTAGCTAGATGGCACAACCGAGCTAGCTAGCCGGTACACACTAGCTAGCCGGTACACACTAGCTAGCCGGTACACACTAGTTAGGTCGCTTGACATGTTTGATGAACAGCTACTGAAATAAATCCTGTTTCTCTGAGTCCTGGATGACGGACGTCGCTAGATAGTCAAGTGTGTCAGTCAGCTAATGCATTAGCTAATGTGGTTTCCACAATTATAAAACGACTTAGCCAAGAGACCTAATCTAGATGTAAAATAACAACTAGTTTGTTCGTCATGTTGCGGTGTTTGTCACCAACTAACAGGAGTGTGTTTTTGCTTGTTTAAGCTTTTTCGTAGTGAAACTTAGCTTGGTAACGTTAAGCTAATTCACTAGCTAGCCTAGCACAGACAACGTTATCTTGTCTAGGTGACCCAGCTAGCTACATCACTAACCAACTTTAAAACGCCCTTCTCTGGACTGACATTTGCAATTTGTTTCTCATGAACTTGCTGCTTGCTTATTTCAATTGACCTACCTTGGTGTTTCACGTCCACATCATAACACAACGCTGGTTTCTAGTGGTGTTGCTGTTCTTCTGCAGGCTCCATTTATCACGATGGACACATTATGATGGACATTATCCATGACATTATCCATGACATTATCCAGATAATGTAGCGGAACGCTCTAAAACAAGGAAAATTAACGTCTTCAGAAACAGAAGGATAGATTCAGGTTGAATCATTTCCAGCCGATCAGAGGGCAGATAGGCCTGTTCCCACTAGTTACCACAGCCACAAAGACTACAGTCGATATCCTAGAAATTCATTAAAAATAACATTTGACATTTTGGTTTTCATTTAAGGTTAGCACTGTGGTTAAAGGTTTCAAATCACATTTTAAGAAGATAAATTGTAGAAATTGATGGGGGTTTATGACTTTGTAGCTAACGACCAGGCACAACTCCACCATATCATAATTATATCAGTAACACAACCTAATAATTACTCAACTTATATTCGATCAAAAAGAGCCACACGTAGAAAATATGCCATTACATGTTTTTAAATTAGAAACCAAATTCGACACTGTCATGGACCTCCATGGGGGAAAAACGCCACCTTCTGGAAAAGCCTGATTTTGGCCCCAGTTATTCCGCTCTCTTCACCTATTCCACTATGTGATGGACAAGGGGACATTGTCACGACAGCGTCCCCACGCAGTCAGAGGAGGTGAGATAATGAATAATACATATCTGTAGAGATTTTTCCAGAAGTTCTGAAAGTAGCATTGAGGTCCCTGAAACGGGTCCCTGAAAATGGTGTACAACGTCATATGTGCAGGACGTCATTGATCTCTCTGCTGTGTGCGAGTCTTGCTACCTGTCAATCAAATGGCTAGGGGCTGAAGCTCATTGGCTGGACCAAGAATTGCTAAAAATCACCGGATATTACACTGCACAGCTTCTGGAAAATAGTCGATTTCAAGGCTAATTTAGGTAAAACAGTAATTCTGCATCAACTATATATTTACATTTTAGTCATTTAGCAGATGCTCTTATCCAGAGCGACTTACAGTAGTGAATGAATAGATATCATTTTATTTTTTTTCCGTATTGGTCCCCTGTGGGAAACGAACCTACAACCCTGGAGTTGCAAACAACATGCTCTACCAAATGAGCCACACGGGACCCATTGTGTGTTCTGTATATTGACACATCCAGCACAAAGCGCGACGTTTAAAAAAAAAAATCCACAATTACCTACATTGTATAAAATTGATTTATATGAACGCATGGCAATTTCCAATTGATTACTTCCAGTATTTGACATCTTTCATGAAGACGTTGAATTAATAACTGTCTTCTGGAAGAAACTCCTATTACGAATACCTGTTAAATCTGACTTAACATCGCAGTGTGCAGATGAAGTTTTAGCAGGTAAAGTTATACTTTAAATATATGTAAATCACTAGTAGCAGGGTCAAAGAAAGGCATCGTGAACACGGGGAACACAGTGAACAGACGGAACAGACGGAACACAGTGAACACAGTGAACACAGGGAACAGACGGAACACAGTGAACAGACGGAATACAGTGAACACAGGGAACAGACGGAACACAGTGAACAGACGGAACACAGGGAACAGACGGAACACAGGGAACAGACGGAACACAGGGAACACAGGGAACAGACGGAACACAGGGAACACAGGGAACACAGGGAACAGATGGAACACAGGGAACAGACGGAACACAGGGAACAGACGGAACACAGTGAACAGACGGAACACAGGGAACAGACGGAACACAGTGAACAGACGGAACACAGGGAACACAGGGAACAGACGGAACACAGGGAACAGACGGAACACAGGGAACAGACGGAACACAGGGAACAGACGGAACACAGGGAACACAGGGAACAGACGGAACACAGGGAACAGACGGAACACAGTGAACACAGGGAACAGACGGAACACAGGGAACAGACGGAACACAGGGAACAGACGGAACACAGTGAACAGACGGAAAACAGGGAACAGACGGAACACAGGGAACAGACGGAACACAGGGAACACAGGGAACAGACGGAACACAGGGAACAGACGGAACACAGTGAACAGACGGAACACAGTGAACAGACGGAACACAGGGAACACACGGAATACAGAACACAGGGAACAGACGGAACACACGGAATACAGAACACAGGGAACACAGGGAACAGACGGAACACAGTGAACACACGGAATACAGAACACAGGGAACACAGGGAATACAGAACACAGGGAACACAGGGAACAGACGGAACACAGTGAACAGACGGAACACAGTGAACACAGGGAACAGACGGAACACAGGGAACAGACGGAACACAGGGAACACAGTGAACACAGGGAACAGACGGAACACAGTGAACAGACGGAACGCGGGGAACTCAGTGAACACAGGGAACAGACGGAACACAGTGAACAGACGGAACACAGGGAACAGACGGAACACAGGGAACAGACGGAACACAGTGAACACAGTTAACAGACGGAACACAGGGAACACAGTTAACAGACGGAACACAGGGAACAGACGGAACACAGGGAACACAGGGAACACAGTGAACACAGGGAACACACGGAATACAGAACACAGGGAACACAGGGATCAGACGGAACACAGGGAACAGACGGAACACAGGGAACAGACGGAACACAGGGAACAGACGGAACACAGGGAACAGACGGAACACAGGGAACACAGGGAACACAGGGAACAGACGGAACACAGGGAACACACGGAATACAGAACACAGGGAACACAGGGATCAGAAGGAACACAGGGAACACAGTGAACACAGGGAACACACGGAATACAGAACAGACGGAACACAGGGAACAGACGGAACACAGGGAACAGACGGAACACAGGGAACAGACGGAACACAGTGAACAGACGGAACACAGTGAACACAGGGAACAGACGGAACACAGTGAACAGACGGAACACAGGGAACAGACGGAACACAGGGAACACAGTGAACACAGGGAACAGACGGAACACAGTGAACAGACGGAACACAGGGAACAGACGGAACACTGGGAACAGACGGAACACAGTGAACAGACGGAACACAGTGAACAGACGGAACACAGGGAACAGACGGAACACAGGGAACAGACGGAACACAGGGAACAGACGGAACACAGGGAACAGACAGAACACAGGGAACACAGGGAACACAGGGAACAGACGGAACACAGTGAACAGACGGAACACAGGGAACAGACAGAACACAGTGAACACAGGGAACAGACGGAACACAGGGAACACACGGAATACAGAACACAGGGAACAGACGGAACACAGGGAACAGACGGAACACAGTGAACACAGGGAACAGACGGAACACAGGGAACACACGGAATACAGAACACAGGGAACACAGGGATCAGACGGAACACAGGGAACACACGGAATACAGAACAGACGGAACACAGGGAACACAGGGAACACAGGGAACAGACGGAATACAGACACAGGGAACACACGGAATACAGAACACAGGGAACACAGGGAACACACGGAATACAGAACACAGGGAACACACGGAAGCTTGTTTTTCTTCTTCCACCATCAATTTATTACAGATTTTTAGCTTCAATTGTTCTGGAAAGAAGTGGAATAAAGTAATGAAATCAGAGAACGCAGAGACCAGATCATATTCACTAGATCAGAGACCAGATCATATTCACTAGATCAGAGAACTGATCATATTCACTAGATCAGAGACCAGATCATATTCACTAGATCAGAGACCAGATCAGAGACCAGATCATATTCACTAGATCAGAGAACTGATCAGAGACCAGATCATATTCACTAGATCAGAGACCTGATCATATTCACTAGATCAGAGAACTGATCAGAGACCAGATCATATTCACTAGATCAGAGACCAGATCATATTCACTAGATCAGAGAACTGATCAGAGAACAGATCAGAGAACAGATCAGAGAACTGATCAGAGACCAGATCATATTCACTAGATCAGAGAACTGATCAGAGAACAGATCAGAGAACTGATCAGAGACCAGATCATATTCACTAGATCAGAGACCAGATCAGAGAACAGATCAGAGAACTGATCAGAGACCAGATCATATTCACTAGATCAGAGAACTGATCAGAGAACAGATCATATTCACTAGATCAGAGACCAGATCATATTCACTAGATCAGAGAACTGATCAGAGACCAGATCAGAGACCAGATCATATTCACTAGATCAGAGAACAGATCATATTCACTAGATCAGAGAACTGATCAGAGACCAGATCATATTCACTAGATCAGAGACCAGATCATATTCACTAGATCAGAGAACTGATCATATTCACTAGATCAGAGACCAGATCATATTCACTAGATCAGAGACCTGATCATATTCACTAGATCAGAGAACTGATCAGAGACCAGATCATATTCACTAGATCAGAGACCTGATCATATTCACTAGATCAGAGAACTGATCAGAGACCAGATCATATTCACTAGATCAGAGACCTGATCATATTCACTAGATCAGAGAACTGATCAGAGACCAGATCATATTCACTAGATCAGAGAACTGATCAGAGACCAGATCATATTCACTAGATCAGAGACCAGATCATATTCACTAGATCAGAGACCAGATCATATTCACTAGATCAGAGACCAGATCATATTCACTAGATCAGAGAACTGATCAGAGACCAGATCATATTCACTAGATCAGAGAACTGATCAGAGAACAGATCAGAGAACTGATCATATTCACTAGATCAGAGAACTGATCGTATTCACAGGCTTGATAAAACTGGTTTGATTAAAAAGGCCTGATAAAACAAGTATGTCAGACCAGAGTGAGACAGAGGGTACATCGCAAATGGCTCCCTATTCCCTATATAGTGCACTACTTTAGACCAGAGCCCTATGGCACCCTATTCCCTATATAGTGCACTACTCCCGGTCAAGTAGTGCCCTATATACAGTGCATTCGGAAAGTATTCAGACCCCTTGACTTTTCTCACATTTTGTTACGTTACAGCCTTATTCTAAAATTGATTAAATATTAAAAAAACAATCTATACACAATACCCCATAATGACAAAGCGAAAACAACAGAAATACCTTATTTACATAAGTATTCAGACCCTTTGCGATCAGACTCTAAATTGAGCTCAGGTGCATCCTGTTTCCATTGATCATCCTTGAGATGTTTCTAGAACTTGATTGGAGTCCACCTGTGGTAAATTCAATTGATTGGACATGATTTGGAAAGGCACACACCTGTCTATATAAGGTCCCACAGTTGACAGTGCATGTCAGAGCAAAAACCAAGCCATGAGGTCGAAGGAATTGTCCGTAGAATGCTGAGACAGGATTGTGTCGAGGCACAGATCTGGGGAAGGGTACCAAAACATTTCTGCAGCATTGAAGGTCCCCAAGAACACAGTGGCCTCCATCATTCTTAAATGGAAGAAGTTTGAAACCACCAAGACTCTTCCTAGAGCTGTCCGCCCGGCCAAACTGAGCAATCTGAAGAGAAGGGCCTTGGTCAGGGAGGTGACCATGAACCCGATGGTCACTGACAGATCTCTAGTGTTCCTCTGTGGAGATTGGAGAACCTTCCAGAGGACAACCATCTCTGCAGCACTCCACCAATTAGGTCTTTATGGTAGAGTGGCCAGACGGAAATCACTCCTCAGTAAAAGGCACATGACAGCCCACTTGGAGTTTGCCAAAAGGCACCTAAAGGACTCTGACCATGAGAAACAAGATTCTCTGGTCTGATGAAACCAAGATTGAACTCCTTGTCCTGAATGCCAAGCGTCACATCTTGAGGAAACCTTCAACCATCCCAACGGGGAAGCATGGTGGTGGCAGCATCGTGCTGTGGGGATGTTTTTCAGTGGCAGGAACTGGGAGACTTGTCAGGATCAAGGGAAAGATGAACCGAGCAAAGTACAGAGAGATCCTTGATGAAAACCTGCTCCAGAGTCTCTGAATGTCCTTGAGTGGCCCAGCCAGAACCCGATCTAGCATCTCTGGAGAGAACTGAAAATAGTTGTGCAGCGATGCTCCCCATCCAACCTGACAGAGCTTGATTGGATCTGCAGAGAAGAATGGGAGAAACTCCCCAAATACAGGTACGGCAAGCTTGTAGCATCATACCCAAGAAGACTCGAGGCTGTAATCACTGCCAAAGGGGCATCAACAAAGTACTGAGTAAAGGGTCTGAATACTTATGTAAATGTGATATTCCCATTTACATTTTTTATAAATTAGCAACAAAAAAAATGTACCCGTTTTTGCTTTGTCATTATGGGGTATTGTGATGTCATTATGGGGTATTGTGATGTCATTATGGGGTATTGTGATGTCATTATGGGGTATTGTGATGTCATTATGGGGTATTGTGATGTCATTATGGGGTATTGTGATGTCATTATGGGGTATTGTGATGTCATTATGGGGTATTGTGTGTAAATTGATGAGGAGAAAAAAAACAATTGAATCAATTGTAGAATAAGGCTGAAACGTAACAACATGGGGGAAAAGTTAAGGGGTCTGAATACTTTCCAAATGCACTGTACACACACTATCGCTCCTTACTCCTGGTCAAAAGTAGTGCACTATGTAGGGAATAGTGTTCCATTTAGGAATCAAACCAGAGAAAGAGACAAACAGATTCTCTGTCTCTTTCCACTGCAAACAGCTGGACTCACTGTCAGGCCCACCGTCAGATTAAAGAGGTCAGGCCCACTCGTCAGATTAAAGAGGTCAGGCCCACTCGTCAGATTAAAGAGGTCAGGCCCACTCGTCAGATTAAAGAGGTCAGGCCCACTCGTCAGATTAAAGAGGTCAGGCCCACCCGTCAGATTAAAGAGGTCAGGACCACCCGTCAGATTAAAGAGGTCAGGCCCACCGTCAGATTAAAGAGGTCAGGCCCACCCGTCAGATTAAAGAGGTCAGGACCACCCGTCAGATTAAAGAGGTCAGGACCACCCGTCAGATTAAAGAGGTCAGGCCCACTCGTCAGGTTAAAGAGGTCAGGACCACCCGTCAGATTAAAGAGGTCAGGACCACCCGTCAGATTAAAGAGGTCAGGACCACCCGTCAGATTAAAGAGGTCAAGCCCACCATCACATTAAAGAGGTCAGGCCCACCCGTCAGATTAAAGAGGTCAGGCCCACCCGTCAGATTAAAGAGGTCAGGCCCACCCGTCAGATTAAAGAGGTCAGGCCCACCCGTCAGATTAAAGAGGTCAGGCCCACCCGTCAGATTAAAGAGGTCAGGCCCACTCGTCAGATTAAAGAGGTCAGGCCCACCCGTCAGATTAAAGAGGTCAGGCCCACCCTGTCCTTCTGATACCGATAGGGTTGCACGTTTCCGCTAACTCTACCAAAATTCCCAGGAATCCTGGGAATTTTGGAAAAGTTACTGGAATTCTGCAACCCTAGCCACAGATATCAGTTACGGTAAGCAAAAACATACATTACCCACAGCCATGTACTGATGACCATCATTCACTAAAGTCATCAAATGATAAAACTACTGTACTATAGTGCTTGTGCAAATAATATGGTAAATCAATCATTTTTATTTAAAAATAATATCATTGAAGGATAAATAAAATTGGGGAGATGACACTGTCCATAGTGTTAAAATACAACAACAAAAAAAAGTACAAACATTACCACAAAAAAAAATAAAAGAATGACAATGAAGATGGAGGTCAAATGTAGTTAAGTACTAACGAGTACTAACGAATAGTACTAGATGAGTACTAATTACTAGTACTATCGAGTACTAGACTAGTACTGTCATTGTAAGGAGACCTGAGAGAGCAGATCAGTGGTAGCAGAGGCAGCCTGGGATGTATTCATTAGTCGCCCACCGTAGCAAAACGTTTTGCAATGGAAACAAGAGTTTCCATTGGAAAATTTCAAGTAGGACCCTCCCCCGTTTGGTTCTTAAATGAATACACCCCGGGGTACCCCATACTACCGCCACACTGCCTCCCGCTGGATCCACATTGATTGTTGGTGCAATGATGATTTACTATTTACAGTGAGATGAACATCCAATCACAGGATGAAAACCAACCAAACGGCAAATAAGACAGAATTCATTAAAAAATTGAAAATAAAACAACTGTCCCTTCAACACAGACATTCTCTCTCTTTACATCATTATAGAAATCAGCTGCCGTGAGCTGTGTACACTAATATATTCTTAATAGATATAGATTTATAATATATGATCATTTCTTGTATACACGTTGCACATCCACTCATTCTGTAGCTAGCTAGCCTCTGGCAAAGATTACATTACAACTCCTCTGTTAGATTCCCAAAGCTATTTTAAAATATACCTTAATGCATAAAAATAAAGATTTTGGCATTCTCTCACTTTTTCGGATTTTTTAAAAGTTTTAGATGAGAACCTCTGGTCTGGAAGCTCAGTACTCTTTCAGTTGCTGCAGTCTTTCTGCCTGCCAGGTGTCCGGGAGAGCAAATCATACTCCAGCCACCTGGGGGCGCTGTGAGCTGGACCAGGAGAGGGAGGAAGGGGCAGCAACCCCTGGTAAAGTTGTTTGAGTGTGTCTCGAGAGCTGGGAGGGCTCGGGTCTGTGCGGTCTCAGTTCCACCACTCCACAGGGTCATCATGTCCACTTCCACGTCATCCAAAGCAACAACACAATTAAACCCACAATACAAGTTAAAATGTCTGGTAAGCAGCAGCACCTCCATACCTCCATGTCTCTTTCCTGTCCCACTGTTTCCATCCTTCATCCCTGCTGATAGCGCCACCCACCCATCCATTGCCTCTCCACTCAGGTCCTCCACTTAGCCAATCCAGGCGGATGTAGAGACTGAGAGAAAGGCCAGTCTGCTCCTCTTCAGTCTCTCACCAACCTGCAAATTCATTTAAAAAAGTATCCTCTCCCCATCACCACCTCCTCCTCCTCCTCAGTCCCGGTCCACCTCCTCCTCCTCCTCAGTCCCAGGTCCACCTCCTCCTCCTCCTCAGTCCCAGGTCCACCTCCTCCTCCTCCTCAGTCCTAGGTCCACCTCCTCCTCCCAGCTTCTCAGTCTCTAGAGTTGGATCTCAAAGGTCTTGTGCAGCTCGGAGGAGAAGGGGTTAGTGGGCGACGGCGTGGTACGCTGGCGGGAGTGGCTCTCCAGGGCGGCCCACTTGGCCTCGAAGGGATCGGCCGTCGCCAGGGGTTGCGGGGGCAGGGGAGGGGCCGGGGAGGACTGAGGGGGCAGGGAGGGAGGGGCCCAGCTGTCGGCCCCACCCCCGTTGAAGGCTACACTCCCATTGGGTGCCTGGAAGGGAAGGGGCTGCTGGTGGGAGTTGCTGAAGGAGATACACACAGTGTGCTGAGCAGGGTCATATTGGGGCGTGGGGTACGCCTGGGGCTGGGGGGTGGGGTACGCCTGGGGCTGTGGGGTGGGGTACGCCTGGGGCTGGGGCGTGGGGTACGCCTGGGGCTGGGGGGTGGGGTACGCCTGGGGCTGGGGCGTGGGGTACGCCTGGGGCTGGGGCGTGGGGTACGGCTGGGGCGTGGGGTACGCCTGGGGCTGAGTGGCTGAACCAAACACATTGGCCAACATCTGAGAGGGTGTGATACCCATCACGGGCACAGTGGGATGGGCATAGGGCAGCCCGTTGGACATGGGGTAGGAGGCTGGGGCCTGGGTGTGGTAGGCAGGCTGGCGAGGGGGCAGCATGGGAATCGCTGGGGACAGGGAGGACATGAAGGCCACAGGGGCAACTGCCTGGGTTGGGGGGGTGGGTACAGCAAACGCCTGGGAAGGGGGTAGTGAGGTAGGGAAGGCCTGGGTGGAAGGCTTGGGGAAGGCTGGGGGGTTGGGGGTGAGGAACGGTTGGGATGGGGGGGTGGGGAAGGCTGGGGGGTTGGGGGTGAGGAACGGTTGGGATGGGGGGGTGGGGAAGGCTGGGGGGGTGGGGGTGAGGAACGGTTGGGATGGGGGGGGGGGGGAAGGCTGGGGGGTTGGGGGTGAGGAACGGTTGGGATGGGGGGGTGGGGAAGGCTGGGGGGTTGGGGGTGAGGAACGGTTGGGATGGGGGGGTGGGGAAGGCTGGGGGGTTGGGGGTGAGGAACGGTTGGGATGGGGGTGTGGAGACGAGTTGCGGAGCGCGGACAGACTTGGCGACCTCCTCGAGCCAGCGGTCAGCCTCCGACGGCGTGCGGCGGTGGGAGTGGTGAGAAGGAGACGATGTGGCGGAGGGAGGAGCTACAATCACTGGGGTCGTCCAATCACCTCCTGGTAGAAAATAAATCATGGAATGTTTAATAGACGTTTCGAAGTAATTCATAATAATTGATTTGTACCTGAAAGCATCTTAAAATTGTACAATAACAGATGGTGTAGAAAGAGCATTATCAATAAATAGATTTGATTGATTGATGACAATCATGATGTTGCTAACTTGCAAAGCACTCTTCCCACGTCAGACTTGCTGTGGAATCAGTTTAGTGTCTGGTGTCTCAGTCCATAGAAACAGAACCAGCCTGTCTGTGTTCTGGTCTGGTGTCTCAGTCCATAGAAACAGAACCAGCCTGTCTGTGTTCTGGTCTGGTGTCTCAGTCCATAGAAACAGAACCAGCCTGTCTGTGTTCTGGTCTGGTGTCTCAGTCCATAGAAACAGAACCAGCCTGTCTGTGTTCTGGTCTGGTGTCTCAGTCCATAGAAACAGAACCAGCCTGTCTGTGTTCTGGTCTGGTGTCTCAGTCCATAGAAACAGAACCAGCCTGTCAGTGTTCTGGTCCGGTGTCTCAGTCCATAGAAACAGAACCAGCCTGTCTGTGTTCTGGTGTCTCAGTCCATAGAAACACAACCAGCCTGTCTGTGTTCTGGTCCGGTGTCTCAGTCCATAGAAACAGAACCAGCCTGTCTGTGTTCTGGTCCGGTGTCTCAGTCCATAGAAACAGAACCAGCCTGTCTGTGTTCTGGTCTGGTGTCTCAGTCCATAGAAACAGAACCAGCCTGTCTGTGTTCTGGTCCGGTGTCTCAGTCCATAGAAACAGAACCAGCCTGTCTGTGTTCTGGTCTGGTGTCTCAGTCCATAGAAACAGAACCAGCCTGTCTGTGTTCTGGTCCGATGTCTCAGTCCATAGAAACAGAACCAGCCTGTCTGTGTTCTGGTCCGGTGTCTCAGTCCATAGAAACAGAACCAGCCTGTCTGTGTTCTGGTCCGGTGTCTCAGTCCATAAACAGAACCAGCCTGTCTGTGTTCTGGTCTGGTGTCTCAGTCCATAGAAACAGAACCAGCCTGTCTGTGTTCTGGTCTGGTGTCTCAGTCCATAAAAACAGAACCAGCCTGTCTGTGTTCTGGTCTGGTGTCTCAGTCCATAAAAACAGAACCAGCCTGTCTGTGTTCTGGTCTGGTCGTTACCTGGATGTGCTGAGGAGGAAGTCGGGGGGGTATGGTGCCCTGCGTGGCCAGGTGTCTTGGCCCAGGGGTTAGTGTCTCGGGCAGGAAGTGGAGGAGGCAGTGCTGGAGAGTTAGATAAAGCAGGAGAAGGAGGTAAGACAGGAACGTTCACGACAGCAGACAGGACAGCAGACAGAGAGACAGGAAGTTCTAGTAGTTCAGACACCATGTTGTATATAGACATGGTAATATTAGATACATACAGACACCATGTTGTATATAGACATGGTAATATTAGATACATACAGACACCATGTTGTATATAGACATGGTAATATTAGATGTATTCAGACACCATGTTGTATATAGACATGGTAATATTAGATACATACAGACACCATGTTGTATATAGACGTGGTAATATTAGATACATACAGACACCATGTTGTATATAGACATGGTAATATTAGATACATACAGACACCATGTTGTATATAGACATGGTAATATTAGATGTATTCAGACACCATGTTGTATATAGACGTGGTAATATTAGATGTATACATACAGACACCATGTTGTATATAGACATGGTAATATTAGATACATACAGACACCATGTTGTATATAGACATGGTAATATTAGATACATACAGACACCATGTTGTATATAGACATGGTAATATTAGATACATACAGACACCATGTTGTATATAGACATGGTAATATTAGATGTATTCAGACACCATGTTGTATATAGACATGGTAATATTAGATACATACAGACACCATGTTGTATATAGACGTGGTAATATTAGATACATACAGACACCATGTTGTATATAGACATGGTAATATTAGATACATACAGACACCATGTTGTATATAGACATGGTAATATTAGATGTATTCAGACACCATGTTGTATATAGACGTGGTAATATTAGATGTATACATACAGACACCATGTTGTATATAGACATGGTAATATTAGATACATACAGACACCATGTTGTATATAGACATGGTAATATTAGATACATACAGACACCATGTTGTATATAGACATGGTAATATTAGATACATACAGACACCATGTTGTATATAGACATGGTAATATTAGATACATACAGACACCATGTTGTATATAGACATGGTAATATTAGATAATGAATGAATAAGTAAGAAATGAACAACTGAAGCATCATAAACACTTCATAATGTATTATTCAAAATGCATGTAAACTTGTGTTATTGTGTGTTATTGTGTGTCGGCTGTCTCAGTCTGTGTTGCAGTGGAGTGTAGTTACCTGGCTGAGCCCCCGGGGGGGGCGCTACAGGTGACTGTGGAGAGGAGGTTGGTCGGGGCATGGGGGCCTGGGAGAAGGGGTCTTCAGGAGGCCCACTGAAGGCTGAGGCGATCTGGGTACACAACGAGCTGATGCTGTCCCCCTCTCCCTCCACCTCTGGGACTGGAGGAATGAGAAAAGGATGTGTGTATTTCAGACATTCAGCCCTTCACAGAAAAAAACCCCCACTGTTTATGATGTGTGCTGTCTGGGGGCACTGAGAACGGAGCAGAAGACAGATTTCTGCTCTATTGGACAGATACATTATGGACAATACTGTTGTATTGGACAGATACATTATGGACAATACTGTTGTATTGGACAGATACATTATGGACAATACTGTTGTATTGGACAGATACATTATGGACAATACTGTTGTATTGGACAGATACATTATGGACAATACTGTTGTGTTGGACAGATACATTATGGACAGATACATTATGGACAATACTGTTGTATTGGACAGATACATTATGGACAGATACATTCTGAAAACCAAAGCTCACAAAGCCACTGATACCTAAGATTGTTTCATACTTGGTTACAAAGTGATGGCTGCGATTGTAAGAGTGTAATAAGGACTGACCTGAATTGTTCCTGGAGAAGTCAGACTAGTTACAGACTGACCTGTATTGTTCCTGGGGAAGTCAGACTAGTTACAGACTGACCTGTATTGTTCATGGGAGAAGTCAGACTAGTTATAGACTGACCTGTATTGTTCCTGGAGAAGTCAGACTCGTTACAGACTGACCTGTATTGTTCCTGGGGAAGTCAGACTAGTTACAGACTGACCTGTATTGTTCCTGGAGAAGTCAGACTAGTTACAGACTGACCTGTATTGTTCCTGGAGAAGTCAGACTAGTTATAGACTGGCCTGTATTGTTCCTGGAGAAGTCAGACTAGTTATAGACTGACCTGTATTGTTCCTGGAGAAGTCAGACTAGTTATAGACTGACCTGTATTGTTCCTGGGGGAAGTCAGACTCATTACAGACTGACCTGTATTGCTCCTGGGGGAAGTCAGACTCGTTACAGACTGACCTGTATTGTTCATGAGGGAAGTCAGACTCGTTACAGACTGACCTGTATTGTTCCTGGAGAAGTCAGACTCGTTACATACTGACCTGTATTGTTCCTGGAGAAGTCAGACTCGTTACAGACTGACCTGTATTGTTCATGAGGGAAGTCAGACTCGTTACAGACTAACCTGTATTGTTCATGGGAGAAGTCAGACTAGTTACAGACTGACCTGTATTGTTCCTGGAGGAAGTCAGACTAGTTATAGACTGACCTGTATTGTTCCTGGGGGAAGTCAGACTAGTTACAGACTAACCTGTGTTATTCATGGGGAAGTCAGACTAGTTATAGACTGACCTGTATTGTTCCTGGGGGAAGTCAGACTAGTTACAGACTAACCTGTGTTATTCATGGGGAAGTCAGAATTCCTCTGCAGGGTGGAGGACAGATCGTTCATCCTGAGGGACAGCTGCCGTTTGAAGGGAGAGGAGTTGTTGTTGAGGGCAGGGAACCCTCTGAAGGAACCCTGTCTAGCCAGGGCCTCCACTGGAGCGTGTCTGCGGGGGATAACCTGGGGGCCCAGAGGAGGAGAGGAGGAGGAGGGGGACGGGGGCCCTGGTAGAGGGGCCACAGCCTGGTTCACCACACCCTCACTGGGGCCCGAGGAGAGAGCGATGGAGGGTCTGACATCGCCTTCTGCTGTAGGAAAGGGTAAACATCAGGGGATGGTAGTCTACCAGATAGATAGATACGTCATGTAAAGAACGGGCCACAAGAACACGCAAACACGCAAACACGCACACGCACACACACACACACACACACACACACACCTTTCTTGTCCTGTAACTGCCTCATGACCTCCTCTCGCTCTGCGGCTTCCGTCGCCGTGGTAACTCGGAACGAGCCCTCCCTGGTGAAGGTGGTTCTGTTGGAGTCGAAGGTTGCCGTGACGCCACACTCCTTCTCTCTCCTCTGTTTCCTCTCCAGACAGGCAGCGAAGGCACAGCCCACCGAGTGGCTCAGACGCTCGCCCTTAACACCACATTAATAACACGTTAACGCCACAAAACAGCTTAATAACACAGCCCACCGAGTGGCTCAGACGCTCGCCCTTAACACCACATTAATAACACGTTAACGCCACAAAACAGCTTAATAACACAGCCCACCGAGTGGCTCAGACTCCTCTCCCTTAATAACACAGCCCACCACGTGGCTCAGACTCCTCTCCCTTAATAACACAGCCCACCGAGTGGCTCAGACTCCTCTACCTTAATAACACAGCCCACCACGTGGCTCAGACTCCTCTTCCTTAATAACACAGCCCACCACGTGGCTCAGACTCCTCTCCCTTAATAACACAGCCCACCACGTGGCTCAGACTCCTCTCCCTTAATAACACAGCCCACCACATGGCTCAGACTCCTCTCCCTTAATAACACAGCCCACCGAGTGGCTCAGACTCCTCTCCCTTAATAACACAGCCCACCGAGTGGCTCAGACTCCTCTCCCTTAATAACACAGCCCACCACGTGGCTCAGACTCCTCTCCCTTAATACCACAGCCCACCACATCGCTCAGACTCCTCTACCTTAATAACACAGCCCACCGAGTGGCTCAGACTCCTCTCCCTTAATAACACAGCCCACCACGTGGCTCAGACTCCTCCCCCTTAATAACACAGCCCACCACGTGGCTCAGACTCCTCTCCCTTAATAACACAGCCCACCGAGTGGCTCAGACTCCTCTCCCTTAATAACACAGCGCACCGAGTGGCTCAGACTCCTCTCCCTTAATAACACAGCCCACCACGTGGCTCAGACTCCTCTCCCTTAATAACACAGCCCACCACGTGGCTCAGACTCCTCTCCCTTAATAACACAGCCCACCACGTGGCTCAGACTCTCCCCCTTAATACCACAGCCCACCACGTGGCTCAGACTCCTCTCCCTTAATAACACAGCCCACCACGTGGCTCAGACTCCTCTCCCTTAACAACACAGCCCACCACGTGGCTCAGACTCCTCTCCCTTAATAACACAGCCCACCGCATGGCTCAGAAGTTATCAATAACACGTTAATAACACATTAATAACACGTTAATAACACGTTAATAACACGTTAATAACACGTTAATAACACGTTAATAACAGCCATTCTCCCTGAGACAATACTTCAGTAATAGTAGTTGGTATTAGCTGTTTCAAAAGCAGCAGGCTACTCTTCCTGGGGTCCACACGAAACATAATACAGAACAATAATAGACAAGAACATCTCAAGGACAATACTACATACATTTAAAAACATCACACAGCCTACATATCAACACATACACACAAACTATCCAGGTCAAATAGGGGAGAGGTGTTGTGCTGTGAGGTGTTGCTTTATCTGTTTTTTGAAACCAGGTTTGCTGTTTATTTGAGCAATACGAGACGGAAGGAAGTTCCATGCAATAACGGCTCTATATAATACTGTACGTTTTGTTGAATATGTTCTGGATTTAGGGACTGTAACGGTTCAGGGGTTAGGAGGTAGGGGTTAGAGTCTGTTTTAGGGGTTAGGGTCTGGTTTAGGGGTTAGGGTCTGGTTTAGGGGTTAGGAGGTAGGGGTTAGAGTCTGGTTTAGGGGTTAGGGGGTAGGGGTTAGGGTCTGGTTTAGGAGGTAGGGGTAACAGGTTAGGGTCTGGTTTAGGAGGTAGGGGTAACAGGTTAGGGTCTGGTTTAGGGGTTAGGGGTTAGGGTCTGGTTTAGGGGTTAGGAGGTAGGGGTTAGAGTCTGGTTATAGGGGTTAGGGTAACAGGTTAGGGTCTGGTTTAGGGGTTAGGAGGTAGGGGTTAAGGTCTGGTTATAGGGGTTAGGGTAACAGGTTAGGGTCTGGTTTAGGGGTTAGGGTCTGGTTTAGGGGTTAGGGTCTGGTTTAGGGGTTAGGGTCTGGTTTAGGGGTTAGGGTCTGGTTTAGGGGTTAGGGTAACAGGTTAGGGTCTGGTTATAGGGGTTAGGGGGTAGGGGTTAGGGTAACAGGTTAGGGTCTGGTTTAGGGGTTAGGGTAACAGGTTAGGGTCTGGTTTAGGGGTTAGGGTAACAGGTTAGGGTCTGGTTTAGGGGTTAGGGTAACAGGTTAGGGTCTGGTTTAGGGGTTAGGGGGTAGGGGTTAGGGGTTAGGGTCTGGTTTAGGAGGTAGGGGTTAGGGGTAACAGGTTAGGGTCTGGTTATAGGGGTTAGGGTAACAGGTTAGGGTCTGGTTTTAGGGGTAGGGTCTGGTTATAGGGTTTAGGGGGTAGGGGTTAGGGTCTTACCGAGTCCTTGATAGCCATGAAGCAGTGACAGATCCATCGTCTCGTAGTTCCATCTCTACAGATGTAAGAGAACGCTCTCTCAAAGTTCCTGTCCGGAGCGCAGAACGATACTTTCTCTATAGTCTGGTCTAGGATCAGGTCCTACAGAGACATTACCATTACAACATTATCACATTACACCGACTGTTGTTTTAGCATTGCTTCAGTGTCTTACAGAAGAGAAACATTACAACATTATCACAATGTTAACTTTACGACGATATCCTACACGGGAGAGACATTATCCCCGACTGTCAATATTACAACATTACTTTTAAGCACTCTTCCCTAAACAGAGTTTCCTACTCTCCGACACATGAAAACATTCCATGACTTTCAATGTCGAACAGAGAAAAGTTTCCCTGCATCTACAGTCCTTATATTGAAACAAAATATGTGATCTTACAAACACGGCATGTAAACCCACGCATAATGTTTAGGATAGATCATCTCGGGTTAACCCAGAGCATAATATCTTGGTAATTTGGTAGGTGGTCTTGTTGTCCACGAGAGATGATGCTGTAATAAAGACTCCCTCCAGTAGGGGGCAGCAGAAGACACCGTTTAATACGGACCTGTTTTATTGTTGTTTCATGAAGGAGTCTCTATATCAGGTGTACTGTAACTAGGGTATAAAACAGGAGCCATTGTTTGACAAAACTGTCCCTAGACCAAAACCTTAACCAGTTCATTCAAAAAGTGAAACTTGTGCCAAGTCAGCGGTGTGTAAGAGTTTCCTCTTTTGAGGATAAACTGCCAGAAGCATTTCCTCTGGCAGAGGTTTAACATTTCCTCTGGCAGAGGTTTAACATTTCCCCTGGCTGAGGTTTAACATTTCCCCTGGCTGAGGTTTAACATTTCCCCTGGCTGAGGTTTAACATTTCCCCTGGCTGAGGTTTAACATTTCCCCTGGCTGAGGTTTAACATTTCCCCTGGCTGAGGTTTGACATTTCCTCTGGCTGAGGTTTAACATTTCCCCTGGTTTAACATTTCCCCTGGCTGAGGTTTAACATTTCCCCTGGCTGAGGTTTGACATTTCCCCTGGCTGAGGTTTAACATTTCCCCTGGCTGAGGTTTAACATTTCCCCTGGCTGAGGTTTAACATTTCCCCTGGCTGAGGTTTAACATTTCCCCTGGCTGAGGTTTAACATTTCCCCTGGCTGAGGTTTAACATTTCCCCTGGCTGAGGTTTAACATTTCCCCTGGCTGAGGTTTGACATTTCCTCTGGCTGAGGTTTAACATTTCCCCTGGTTTAACATTTCCCCTGGCTGAGGTTTAACATTTCCCCTGGCTGAGGTTTGACATTTCCCCTGGCTGAGGTTTAACATTTCCCCTGGCTGAGGTTTAACATTTCCCCTGGTTTAACATTTCCCCTGGCTGAGGTTTAACATTTCCCCTGGCTGAGGTTTGACATTTCCCCTGGCTGAGGTTTAACATTTCCCCTGGCTGAGGTTTAACATTTCCCCTGGCTGAGGTTTAACATTTCCCCTGGCTGAGGTTTAACATTTCCCCTGGCTGAGGTTTAACATTTCCCCTGGCTGAGGTTTAACATTTCCCCTGGCTGAGGTTTAACATTTCCCCTGGCTGAGGTTTGACATTTCCTCTGGCTGAGGTTTAACATTTCCCCTGGTTTAACATTTCCCCTGGCTGAGGTTTAACATTTCCCCTGGCTGAGGTTTGACATTTCCCCTGGCTGAGGTTTAACATTTCCCCTGGCTGAGGTTTAACATTTCCCCTGGTTTAACATTTCCCCTGGCTGAGGTTAAACATTTCCCCTGGCTGAACATTTCCCCTGGCTGAGGTTAAACATTCTGTGTCAATCTGTCTGTGTGTGTGTTTCTGTGTGTGTGCGTAGGGTGTACAGTTGAAGTCGGAAGTTTACATCCACTTAGGTCAGAGTCACTAAAACTCGTTTTTCAACCACTCCACAAATTTCTTGTTAACTATAGCTTTGACAAGTCGGTTAGGACATCTACTTTGTGCATGACACAAGTAATTTTTCTAACAATTGTTTACAGACAGATTATTTCACTTATAATTCACAGTATCACAATTCCAGTGGGTCAGAAGTTTACATACACTAAGTTGACTGTGCCTTTAAAGAGATTGGAAAATTCAAGAAAATTATGTCATGGCTTTAGAAGCTTCTGATAGGCTAATTGACATCATTTGAGCCAATTGGAGGTGTACCTGTGGATGTATTTCAAGGCATACCTTCAAACTCAGTGCCTCTTTGCTTGACATCATGGGAAAATCAAAAGAAATCAGCCAATACCTCAGAAACAAAATTGTAGACCTCCACAAGTCTGGTTCATCCTTGGGAGCAATTTCCAAACGCCTGAAGGTACCACGTTCATCTGTACAAACAATAGTACGGAAG
>NC_042989.1:42167566-42200066 GCF_901001165.1 Salmo trutta
ACCAGTCCCTCCTACAGCAAAGCACCCCCACAACATGATGCTGCCACCCCCGTGCTTCACGGTTGGGATGGTGTTCTTCGGCTTGCAAGCGTCCCCCTTTTTCCTCCAAACATAACGATGGTCATTATGGCCAAACAGTTATATTTTTGATTCATCAGACCAGGGGACATTTCTCCAAAAAGTATGATCTTTGTCCCCATGTGCAGTTGCAAACCGTAGTCTGGCTTTTTTTATGGCAGTTTTGGAGCAGTGGCTTCTTTCTTGCTGAGGGCCTTTCAGGTTATGTCGATATAGGACTCGTTTCACTGTGGATATAAATACTTTTGTACCTGTTTCCTCTAGTATCTTCACAAGATCCTTTGCTGTTGTTCTGGGATTGATTTGCACTTTTCGCACCAAAGTACGTTCATCTCTAGGAGACAGAACGCGTCTCCTTCCTGAGCGGTATGACGGCTGCGTGGTCCCATGGTGTTTATACTTGCGTACTATTGTTTGTACAGATGAACGTGGTACCTTCAGGTGTTCCCAAGGACGAACCAGACTTGTGAAGGTCTACAATTTTGTTTCTGAGGTCTTGGCTGGTTTCTTTTGATTTTCCCATGATGTCAAGCAAAGAGGCACTGAGTTTGAAGGTAGGCCTTGAAATACATCCACAGATACACCTCCAATTGGCTCAAATGATGTCAATTAGCCTATCAGAAGCTTCTAAAGCCATGACATAATTTTTATGGAATTTTCCAAGCTGTTTAAAGCACAGTCAACTTAGTGTTTATAAACTTCTGACCCACTGGAATTGTTATACAGTGAATTATAAGTGAAATAATCTGTCTATAAACAATTGTTGGAAAAATTACTTGCGTCGTGCACAAAGTAGACGTCCTAACCGACTTGTCAAAACTATAGTTTGTTAACAAGAAATTTGTGGAGTGGTTGAAAAACGAGTTTTAATGACTCCAACCTAATTGTACGTAAACTTCCGACTTCAACTGTATATCCCCACATGAGCAGATCAAAAATAGGCCTCCCCTGCTATGACATCATCACTAGGCGCCTGGTCTGACCTGGCTTTGGAGAGAAGATTAGCAGAGTATCAGGTGGGAGAGATTATCATTCTGTATCAGATGTTTCCTGTATCAGATGTCTTGTAACCGGTCTTGTAACCATTTTGAGCCAACAGACTTCAATAGATGCATTCCACAGATTGTAAAGATTGTTGATCTCTGAGCCAGTGCAGTGAGTGACATCCACCCTTCTGACTGCAAATGTCACAGGTCATGTTTAGGACCAGCAGCAGTCTGTTGAACCTGATCTTAACCCACTGCCTGGCTGTGGCCCAGTTGCTCTCCCAACACCTGTGAATAAGTAGGACAGAGTAGGACTAAAAGAGAAAACACATCGCACCGAATGACAGCCTGTCGTTTGTTCGCCGCTCATTGGCTGATAGCAAAAAGTGTCTCAGGAAACCCCTGCCGGTAGGCGTCTGACTGACAACATTTTCGCTCATTTCTACATGTAGAATCGGTTTGCATTCGGATTACGTCTGGCAGTCTGTTCAGAGGTGCTAAGTACTCTCAGCTGGCAAACGCTACCGGTGTGTCCGTGCCGTAGCCCTTTAAACTCGTACACGGGTTAAATGTCTAATTTGTGCAGTAAAAAGCACATCAATTCAAGATGGAGCTGACAGATGGTCGCCTCGCTTCGAGTCCTTAGGAAACTATGCAGTATTTAGTTGTTTTTTTAATGTATTATTTCTTACATTGTTACCCCAGGAAATCGCGCCGACAGAGATAAACACCTCTCTGGGAAGAGAAAGGGCGGGGGTGTATGCTTCATGATTAATGACTCATGGTGTAATCATAACAACATACAGGAACTCAAGTCCTTCTGCTCACCCGACCTAGAATTCCTCACAATCAAATGCCGGCCATTTTAACTCCCAAGAGAATTCTCTTTCCCCAGGAAATCTTAAGTGATATAAGAGCGATGTCAACTTACCAACATTACGACCAGGAATAAGACTTTCCAGAAGCGGATCCTCTGTTCGGACCACCACCCAGGACAATGGATCTAATCCAAGAAATCGACCCAAGACAACGGTGCCGCAGAAGGGGCAGATGGAGTGGCCTCCTGGTCCGTAGATGTGCACGTCACCCACCGCTCCCGAGTATACTACTCGCCAAATGTCCAGTCTCTTGACAACAAGGTAGACGCAATTCGAGCAAGGGTTGCCTTCCAGAGAGACATCAGAGATTGTAACATACTCTGTTTCACGGAAACATGGCTCTCTCGGGATATGTTGTCGGAATCGGTTCAGCCACCGGCTTCTCTATGCATCGCGCTGACAGAGATAAACACCTCTCTGGGAATTAACAACTCATGGTGTAATCATAACATTCAGGAACTCAAGTCCTTTTGCTCACTCGACCTAGAATTCATTACAATCAAATGCCGGCCATTTTACCTGCCAAGAGAATTCTTGTCAGTTATCGTTACAGCTGTGTACACTCCACCTCAAGCAGACACCAACATGGCCCTCAAGGAACTTCACTGGACTCTATGTAAAATGGAAACCATATATCCTGAGGCTAAATTTGTTCTAGCTGGGGATTTTAACAAAACAAATTTGAGAACAAGGCTACCTAAATTCTACCAGCATATTGATTGTAGTAGACGTAGGGGTAATACACTCGACCACTGCTACTCTAACTTCCACGATGCATACAAAGCCCTCCCCCGCCGTCCCTTCGGCAAATCCGAACACGACGCCATCTTGCTCCTACCATCTTATAGGCAGAAACTCAAACAGGATGTACCAGTGACTAGAACCATTCAACGCTGGTCTGACCAATCAGAATCCACGCTTCAAGATTGTTTTGATCACGTGGACTGGGACATGTTCCTGTCAGCCTCAGAAAACAACATCGACCTATACGCCGACTCGGTGAGTGAATTTATAAAGAAGTGCATTGGAGATGTTGTACCAACTGTGACTATTAAAACCTACCCTAACCAGAAACCGTGGATGGATGGCGGCATTCACGCAAAACTGAATGCGCGAACCACCGTATTTAACCATGGAAAGAGGTCTGGGAGTATGACTGAACATAAACAGTGTAGTTATTGCCAGTACAGGGACAAAGTGGAGTCGCAATTTAACGGCTCAGACAAGACGCATGTGGCAGGGTCTACAGGAAATCACGGACTACAAAAGAAAACCAGCTACTTCACAGACACCGACGTCACGCTTCAAGACAAACTAAACACCTTCTTTGCCCACTTTGAGGATAGTACAGCGCCACCGTCACGGCCCGCTAACAACAACTACGCCCTCTCTCCTTCTCCGTGGCCGACGTGAGTAAAACATTTAAACGGGTTAACCCTCGCAAGGCTGCAAGCCCAGACGGCATCCCCGGCCGCATCCTCAGAGCATGTGCAGACCAGCTGGCTGGTGTGTTTACGGACATATTCAATCTCTCCCCATCGCAGTCTGCTGTCCCCACATGCTTTAGGATGGCCACCATTGTTCCTGTACCCAAGAAAGCTAAGGTAATCCTTCTAACCCCCCCCCCCAAAAAAAGATTTAGATGCACTATTATAAAGTGGTTGTTCCATTGGATATCATAAGGTGAATGCACCAATCTGTAAGTCGTTCTGGATAAGAGCGTCTGCTAAATGACTTAAATGTAAATGTAAGGTAACTGAGCTAAATGAAAAGGGGCGGCAGGTAGCCTAGTGGTTAGAGCGTTGGGCCAGTAACCAGCAGGTAGCCTAGTGGTTAGAGCGTTGGACTAGTAACCAGCAGGTAGCCTAGTGGTTAGAGCGTTGGACTAGTAACCAGCAGGTAGCCTAGTGGTTAGAGCGTTGGACTAGTAACCAGCAGGTAGCCTAGTGGTTAGAGCGTTGGACTAGTAACCAGCAGGTAGCCTAGTGGTTAGAGCGTTAGGCCAGTAACCGAAAGGTTGCTGGATCGAATCCCCAAGATGACAAGGTAAAAACCTGTTGTTGTGCCCCTGAACAAGGCAGTTAACCCACTGTTCCTGGGCCGTCATTGTAAATAAGAATTTGTTCTTAACTGACTTGCCTAGTTAAAAAAAAGGTTACACAATGACTACCCATAGCACTCACTCATGTCATCATATCACCTCCACCTTACCGGCCACCCTAGACCCACTTCAGTTTGCATACCGCCCTAACAGGTCCACAGACGATGCAATCGCCATCACACTGCCCTATCCCATCTGGACAAGAGGGATACCTAATGTATGAATGCTGTTCATTGACTATTGCTCAGCCTTCAACACCATAGTACCCTCCAAGCTCACCATCAAGCTGGAGGCCCTGGGTCCCAACCCCGCCCTGTGCAATTGGGTCCTGGACTTTCTGACGAGGCTGAAGAAAGTTGGCTTGTCACCCAAAACCCAGAGGGTGATGCGGTCTGCACAACTCATCACCGTGGGCAAACTACCTGCCCTCCAGGACACCTACACCACCCGATGTCACAGGAAGGCCAAAAAGATCATCAAGGACAACAACCATCCGAGACACTGCCTGTTCACCCCGCTATCATCCAGAAGGAGAGGTCAGTACAGGTGCATCAAAGCTGGAACCAAGAGACTGAAAAACAGCTTCTATCTCAAGACCATCAGACTGTTAAACAGCCATCACTAACACAGAGAGGCTGCTGCCTACATTGAGACCCAATCACTGGCCACTTTAACAAATGGATCACTAGTCACTTTAACAATGCCACTTTAAACAATGTGTACATATCTTACATTACTCATCTCATATGTATATACTGTATTTTATACCATCTATTGCACCTTGCCTATGCCGTTCAGCCATCACTCATCCATATATTTATATGTACATATTCTCATTCACCCCTGTAGATTTGTGTGTACTAGGTAGTTGTTGGGGAATTGTTAGATGACTTGTTAGATATTACTGCACTGTCGGAACTAGAAGCACAGGCATTTCACTACGCTCGCAATAACATCTGCTAACCATGTGTATGGACCAATAACATACATCAGGTCAGGCTGTCCACTAACACGCTATACATCAGGTCAGGCTGTCCACTAACACGCTATACATCAGGTCAGGCTGTCCAGTAACACGCTATACATCAGGTCAGGCTGTCCAGTAACACGCTATACATCAGGTCAGGCTGTCCACTAACACGCTATACATCAGATCAGGCTGTCCAGTAACACGCTATACATCATGTCAGGCTGTCCAGTAACACGCTATACATCAGGTCAGGCTGTCCAGTAACACGCTATACATCAGGTCAGGCTGTCCAGTAACACGCTATACATCAGGTCAGGCTGTCCACTAACACGCTATACATCAGGTCAGGCTGTCCACTAACACGCTATACATCAGATCAGGCTGTCCAGTAATACGGTATACATCAGGTCAGGCTGTCCAGTAACACGCTATACATCAGGTCAGGCTGTCCAGTAATACGCTATACATCAGGTCAGGCTGTCCAGTAACACGCTATACATCAGGTCAGGCTGTCCACTAACATGCTATACATCAGGTCAGGCTGTCCACTAACACGCTATACATCAGGTCAGGCTGTCCACTACATCAGGCTCTCGTTCTGTGCTTCTCAGCTCTGTATTGGGGTTTTGACTGACAGCTGTTCTGATTCTTGAGCACCACCTAACAGGAAGTTGCCCCCATTCCTCCAGGTAATTGGGAAACTTTAGCAAAATGTGTTGTTGTCTGAGTGAGAGAAAAGCTGTAAATTAAGAGGACTTGATGTATTCTGAAAAGATGAGCCGTTGAGGATTATAATAAATACCGCTTTGATGTTAGACAAGCAAACCAAACAACCCAAACAACCCAAACAACCAAACAACCCAAACAACCCAAACAAACCAAACACCCCAACACCTGTCAGTCCAAATGTGCACTTCCCATTTCAACACCATAAAACTCATGTCATATAAACTCATGTCATATAAACTCATGTCATATAAACTCATATCATACACAATGTCAACCTTTATAATCACTATGTTTGATGTAGTTACCAGATGACATGGAATACACTGGGTAGTTCTGAACAGAATGAGCCCGTTTGATGTACAGTTACCAGATGACATCATATCCTGCTACGATGGTTATGCATATGCTTTTCATATTATCTTCTGTAAGAAACATTAACATTTAGCCTCATCCATTTAGGCCAATTCCCACCAGTGTAAAGGGTTAAGACCATCAATCACTGCCATATACAGGAGAACGATCGCAGTCGCTGTACTCATAATTTACAGGAGAACGATCGCCTTACGGCGAGGATAGCTGTGCTGCAAGCCCAGCTTCAGACGCAATCGTTAGGCAAGGGTCATTTCAGTGTAGGAAAGGATGAAACAGCGTCTGTGCCATCAGTTAAGTACAGATAGTAACGTTAGTATAAACCCCCTCGCACGGTCCCCGCAGCCGGACAACTTTCTCATGGCTTCTGGAGGGAAACGCTGTAGGAATGCTCAACCGGTATCGCTTATTCAGCTGACAGAAACTTTCAACCGGTTCTCCCCATCAAGCAGCGAGTCTGAGTCGGAGGCCGAGACTTCTCTGGGTCTCTCATCCTCCCGTTACGGGGTCAGAGGCCGAGCCTTCTCTGGTCTCTACTCCTCCCGTTACGGAGTCAGAGGCAGAGCCTTCTCTGGTCTCTACTCCTCCCGTTACGGAGTCAGAGGCAGAGCCTTCTCTGGTCTCTCATCCTCCCGTTACGGGGTCAGAGGCCGAGCCTTCTCTGGTCTCTACTCCTCCCGTTACGGAGTCAGAGGCAGAGCCTTCTCTGGTCTCTACTCCTCCCGTTACGGAGTCAGAGGCAGAGCCTTCTCTGGTCTCTTCTCCACCAGCTCTGACAAATTGAAAACCCTAGTCATTGGCGACTCCATTACCCGCAGTATTAGACTTAAAACCAATCATCCAGCGATCATACACTGTTTACCATGGGGCACTGCTACCGACGTTAAGGCTAATCTAAAGACGGTGCTGGCTAAAGATAAAACTGGCGAGTGTAGAGAGTATAGAGATATTGTTATCCACGTCGGCACCAACGATGTTAGGATGAAACAGTCAGAGGTCACCAAGCGCAACATAGCTTCAGCGTGTAAATCAGCTAGAAAGATGTGTCGGCATCGAGTAATTGTCTCTGGCCCCCTCCCAGTTAGGGGGAGTGATGAGCTCTACAGCAGAATCTCACAACTCAATCGCTGGTTGAAAACTGTTTTCTGCCCCTCCCAAAAGATAGAATTTGTAGATAATTGGCCCTCTTTCTGGGACTCACCCACAAACAGGACAAAGCCTGGCCTGTTGAGGAGTGACGGACTCCATTCTAGCTGGAGGGGTGCTCTCATCTTATCTACGAACATAGACAGGGCTCTAACTCCCCTAGCTACACAATGAAATAGGGTGCAGGCCAGGCAGCAGGCTGTTAGCCAGCCTGCCAGCTTAGTGGAGTCTGCCACTAGCACAGTCAGTGTAGTCAGCTCAGCTATCCCCATTGAGACCGTGTCTGTGCCTCGATCTAGGTTGGGCAAAACTAAACATGGCGGTGTTCGCTTTAGCAATCTCACTGGAATAAAGACCTCCTCCATTCCTGCCATTATTGAAAGAGATCGTGATACCTCACATCTTAAAATAGGGCTACTTAATGTTAGATCCCTCACTTCCAAGGAAGTTATAGTCAATGAACTAATCACTGATCATAATCTTGATGTGATTGGCCTGACTAAAACATGGCTTAAGCCTGATGAATTTACTGTGTTAAATGAGGCCTCTCCTCCTGGTTACACTAGTGACCATATCCCCCGCGTATCCCGCAAAGGAGGAGATGTTGCTAACATTTACAATAGCAAATGTCGATTTACAAAAAAACAATGACGTTTTCATCTTTTGAGCTTCTAGTCATGAAATCTATGCAGCCTACTCAATCACTTTTTATAGCTACTGTTTACAGGCCTCCTGGGCCATATACAGCGTTCCTCACTGAGTTCCCTGAATTCCCATCGGACCTTGTAGTCATGGCAGATAATATTCTAATTTTTGGTGACTTTAATATTCACATGGACAAGTCCACAGACCCACTCCAAAAGGCTTTCGGAGCCATCATCGACTCAGTAGGTTTTGTCCAACATGTCTCCGGAACGACTCACCGCCACAGTCATACTCTGGACCTAGTTTTGTCCCATGGAATAAATGTTGTGGATCTTAAATGTTTTTCCTCATAATCCTGGACTATCGGACCACCATTTTATTACATTTGCAATTTTTGCAATCGCAACAAATAATCTGCTCAGACCCCAACCAAGGAGCATCAAAAGCCGTGCTATAAATTCTCGGACAACCCAAAGATTCCTAGATGCCCTTCCAGACTCCCTCCACCTAGCCAAGGATGTAGGAGTACAAAAATTGGTTAAAAACCTAACTGAGGAACTCAATTTAACCTTGCTCAATACCCTAGATGCAGTCGCACCCCTAAAACAAAAAACATTTGTCATAAGAAACTAGCTCCCTGGTATACAGAAAATACACGAGCTCTGAAGCAAGCTTCCAGAAAATTGGAACGGAAATGGGACTACATCAAACTGGGTCTTCCGACTAGCTTGGAAAAACCGATACTGCAGAGTACAAAGAGCCCTCACTGCTGCTCGATCATCCTATTTTTCCAACTTAATTGAGGAAAATAAGAACAATCCAAAATGTCTTTTTGATACTGTCGCAAAGCTAACTAAAAAGCAGCATTCCCCAAGAGAGGATGGCTTTCACTTCAGCAGTGATAAATTCATGAACTTCTTTGAGGAAAAGCTCACATCTGCAACAAGACCATGGTGCTTGCCTACAGAGCTGTGAGGGGAACGACACCTCCGTACCTTCAGGCTCTGATCAGTCTCTACACCCAAAGAAGGGCACTGCGTTCATCCACCTCTGGCCTGCTCGCCTCCCTACCTCTGCGGAAGCACAGTTCCCGCTCAGCCCAGTCAAAACTGTTCGCTGCTCTGGCACCCCAATGGTGGAACAAGCTCCCTCACGACGCCAGGACAGTGGAGTCAATCACCACCTTCCGGAGACACCTGAAACCCCACCTCTTTAAGGAATACCTGGGATAGGATAAAGTAATCCTTCTAACCCCCCCCCCCCCAAAAAAAAGATATAGATGCACTATTGTAAAGTGGTTGTTCCACTGGATATCATAATGTGAATGCACCAATGTGTAAGTCGCTCTGGATAAGAGCGTCTGCTAAATGACGTAAATGTAAATGTAAATGAAAAGATCATGATCATTAGAAAGCAAATTACGGACTCCTCTTTAAATCTGCGTATTCCTCCAAAGCTCCATTGTCCTGAGTCTGCACAACTCTGCCAGGACCTAGGATCAAGGGAGACACTAAAGTGTTTTAGTACTATATCTCTTGACACATTGATGAAAATAATCATGGCCTCTAAACTGTCAAGCTGCATACCGGACCCTATTCCAACTAAACTACTGAAAGAACTGCTTCCTGTGCTTGGCCCTCCTATGTTGAACATAATAAACTGCTCATCTATCCACCGGATGTGTACCAAACTCACTAAAAGTGGCAGTAATAAAGCCTCTCTTCAAAAAGCCAAACCTTGACCCAGAAAATATAAAAAACTAATCGGCCTATATCGAATCTTCCATTCCTCTCAAAACATTTTGAAAAGTTGTTGCGCAGCAACTCACTGCCTTCCTGAAGACAAACAATGTATACGAAACGCTTCAGTCTGGTTTTAGACCCCATCATAGTACTGAGACTGCACTTGTGAAGGTGGTAAATTACCTTTTAATGGCGTCAGACCGAGGCTCTGCATCTGTCCTCGTGCTCCTAGACCTTAGTGCTGCTTTTGATACCATCGATCACCACATTCTTTTGGAGAGATTGGAAACCCAAATTGGTCTACACGGACAAGTTCCGGCCTGGTTTAGATCTTATCTGTCGGAAAGATATCAGCTTGTCTCTGTAGATGGTTTGTCCTCTGACAAATCAACTGTAAATTTCGGTGTTCCTCAAGGTTCCATTTTAGGACCACTATTGTTTTCCCTATATATTTTACCTCTTGGTGATGTAATTCGGAAACATAATGTTAACTTTCACTGCTATGCGGATGACACACAGCTGTACATTTCGATGAAACATAGTGAAGCCCCAAAATTGCCCTCACTAGAAGCCTGTGTTTCAGACATAAGGAAGTGGATGACTGCAAATGTTCTACTTTTAAACTCAGACAAAACAGAGATGCTTGTTCTAGGTCCCAAGAAACAAAGTGATCTTCTGTTGAATCTGACAATTAATCTGGATGGTTGTACAGTCGTCTCAAATAGAACTGTTAAGGACCTCGGCGTTACTCTGGACCCTGATCTCTCTTTTGACGAACATATCAAGACAGTTTCAAGGACAGCTTTTTTCCATCTACGTAACATTGCAAAAATCAGAAACTTTCTGTCCAAAAATGATGCAGAAAAATGTATCCATGCTTTTGTCACTTCTAGATTAGACTACTGCAATGCTCTACTTTCCGGCTACCCGGATAAAGCTAAACACAGCTGCTAGAATCTTGACTAGAACCCAAAAATGTGATCATATTACTCCAGTGCTAACCTCTCTACACTGGCTTCCTGTTAAGGCAAGGGCTGAATTCAAGGTTTTACTGCTAACCTACAAAGCATTACATGGGCTTGCTCCTACCTATCTTTCCGATTTGGCCCTGCCGTACATACCTACACGTACGCTACGGTCACAAGACACAGGCCTCCTAATTGTCCCTGGAATTTCTAAGCAAACAGCTGGAGGCAGGGCTTTCTCCTATAGAGCTCCATTTTTATGGAATGGTCTGCCTATTCATGTGAGAGACTCAGAATCGGTCTCAACCTTTAAGTCTTTATTGAAGACTCATCTCTTCAGTAGGTCCTATGATTGAGTGTAGTCTGGCCCAGGAGTGTGAAGGTGAACGGAAAGGCTCTGGAGCAACGAACCGCCCTTGCTGTCTCTGCCTGGCCGGTTCCCCTCTCTCCACTGGGATTCTCTGCCTCTAACCCTATTACAGGGGCTGAGTCACTGGCTTACTGGTGCTCTTCCATGCCGTCCCTAGGAAGGGTGCGTCACTTGAGTGGGTTGAGTTACTGACGTGGTCTTCCTGTCTGGGTTGGCGCCCCCCCTTGGGTTGTGCCGTGGTGGAGATCTTTGTGGGCTATACTCGGCCTTGTCCCGGGATGGTATGTTGGTGGTTGGAGATATCCCTCCAGTGGTGTGGAGGCTGTGCTTTGGCAAAGTGGGTGGGGTTATATCCTACCTGTTTGGCCCTGTCCGGGGGTTTCATCGGATGGGACCACAGTGTCTCCTGACCCCTCCTGTCTCAGCCTCCAGTATTTATGCTGCAGTAGTTTATGTGTCGGGGGGGCTAGGGTCAGTCTGTTATATCTGGAGTATTTCTCCTGTCTTATCCGGTGTCCTGTGTGAATTTAAGTACGCTCTCTCTAATTCTCTCTTTCGGAGGTCCTGAGCCCTAGGACCATGCCTCAGGACTACCTGACATGATGACTCCTTGATGTCCCCAGTCCACCTAGCCGTGCTGCTGCTCCAGTTTCAACTGTTCTGCCTGCAGCTATGGAACCCTGACCTGTTCACCGGATGTGCTACCTGTCCCAGACCTGCTGTCCCAGACCTGCTGGAACCCTGACCTGTTCACCGGACGTGCTACCTGTCCCAGACCTGCTGTTTTCAACTCTCTAGAGACAGCAGGAGCGGTAGAGATACTCTCAATGATCGGCTATGAAAAGCCAACTGACATTTACTCTTGAGGAGCTGACCTGTTTCACCCTCTACAACCACTGTGATTATTATTATTTGACCCTGCTGGTCATTTATGAACATTTGAACATCTTGGCCATGTTCTGTTATAATCTCCACCCGGCACAGCCAGAAGAGGACTGGCCACCCCTCATAGCCTGGTTCCTCTCTAGGTTTCTTCCTAGGTTTTGGCCTTTCTAGGGAGTTTTTCCTAGCCACCATGTTTCTATGCCTGCATTGCTTGCTGTTTGGGGTTTTAGGCTGGGTTTCTGTACAGCACTTTGAGATATAAGCTGATGTAAGATGGGCTATATAAATACATTTGATTTGATTTTAATAAGGGTTAAGGTTAGGATAAGGTTTAAGGTTAGGGTTAAGGTTAGGGTTAGGATAAGGTTTAAGGTTAGGGTTAGTAAGAATAAGGGTTAGGATTAGGATAAGGGTTAAGGTTAGGATAAGGGTTAAGGTTAGGATAAAGGTTAAGGTTAGGATAAAGGTTAAGGTTAGGATAAAGGTTAAGGTTAGAATAAGGGTTAAGGTTAGAATAAGGGTTAAGGTTAGGATAAAGGTTAAGGTTAGAATAAAGGTTAAGGTTAGGATAAAGGTTAAGGTTAAGGTTAGAATAAGGGTTAAGGTTAGAATAAGGGTTAAGGTTAGGATAAGGGTTAAGGTTAGGATAAAGGTTAAGGTTAGAATAAGGGTTAAGGTTAGAATAAGGGTTAAGGTTAGGGTTAAGGTTAGGGTTAGGATAAGGTTTAAGGTTAGGGTTAGTAAGAATAAGGGTTAGGATTAGGATAAGGGTTAAGGTTAGGATAAGGGTTAAGGTTAGAATAAGAGTTAAGGTTAGGATAAAGGTTAAGGTTAGGATAAGGGTTAAGGTTAGAATAAGAGTTAAGGTTAGGATCAGGGTTAAGGTTAGAGTTAGTAAGAATAAGGGTTAAGGTTAGGATAAAGGTTAAGGTTAGAATAAGGGTTAAGGTTAGGATCAGGGTTAAGGTTAGAATAAGGGTTAAGGTTAGAGCTAAGATTAGTACACTGAACAAAAATATAAATACAACATATAAAGTGTTGGTCCCATGTTTCATGAGGTGAAATAAAAAAATCCCAGAAATGTTCCATAAACACAAAAAGCTGATTTCTCAAATTTGTTTACATCCTTGTTAGTGAGCATTTCTCCTTTGCCAAGATAATCCATCCACCTGACAGGTGTGGCAAATCAAGAAGCTGATTAAACAGAATGATCAGTACACAGGTGCACCTTGTGCTGGGGACAATAAAATGCCACTCTAAAATGTGCAGTTTTGTTACACAACATAATGCCACAGATGTCAAAAGTTTTGAGGGAGCGTGAAATTGGCATGCTGACTGCAGGAATGTTCACCAGAGCTGTTGCCAGATCATAATATATTTTTATTTCTCTACCAACAGCCACCTCCAACATCGTTGTAGAGAATTTGTCAGTCCGTCCAACCGGCCTCACAACCGCAGACCAAGTGTATGGCGTCGTGTGGGTGAGCGATTTGCTGATATCAACGTTGTGAACAGAATGTCCCATGGTGGCAGTGGGGTTCTGGTATGGGGCAGGCATAAACTACCGACAACATTTGCATTTTATCGAAGGTCAATTTGAATGCACAGAGATACCGTGATGAGATCCTGAGGCCCATTGTTGTGCCATTCATCCGCCGCCATCACCGCCGTTTCAGCATGATAATGCACGGCCCCATGTCAACAAGGATCTGTACACAATTCCTGGAAGCTGAAAATGTCCCAGTTCTTCCATGGCCTGCATACTCACCAGACATATCACCCATTGAGCATGTTTGGGATGCTCTGGATCTACGTGTACGACTGCGTGTTCCAGTTCCCGCCAATATCCATTAACTTCACACAGCCATTGAAGAGGAGTGAGACAACATTCCACAGGCCACAATCAACAGCCTGATCAACTCTATGTGAAGGAGATGTGTCACGCTGCATGAGGCAAATGGTGGTCACACCAGATACTGACTGGTTTTCTGATCCACACTCCTACCTTTCTTTTAAATGTATCTGTGACTAACAGATGTATATCTATATTCCCTGTCATGTGAAATCCATAGATTTGGGTCTAATGAATTTATTAAATTGACTGATTTCCTTATATGAACCATCTCCATAAAGTGTTTGAATTTGTTGCATGTTGCGTTTATATATGTTATTCTGTATAGACAGTTGTAATGTTAGTGATAGTCCGTAGAGCATCTACAGACGGACTATCCACATAAAGTGTTACCGAATGTTGCTTGTTGACTTAACTCCTCCGGAACGGTCGGCAGGAAGTAGATAGACAGGCTAGCGTCTGTCGGTCTGTCTGTCTGTCTGCCTGCCCTGTCCTCAGTGAACTAGGCTGGGCTTGACAGAGACAGACGGACGGACGGAGGGAGGGAGGGAGGGACGGAGGGTCTGGACCTCTAGAGCCAGACTGAAGGCTACAACAGGATACTGGTTGGAGTGAGTAGCAGTGTTTAAAAAAAAAAAAAGTGTACATTCAGAGCCAGGCGTCAGGACTGGGAATAAACACGGCAGATCTACGGGAAATCAAGTACGTAACGCCGCATGATGAAAGAGGAGGGAAAACTACTGTGATGGAAGAGACTGTTAGCTGGTGGAGTAGAGAGAGAGGGGGGAGGAAGGGAGAGGACGAGCCCATAGGCCTGTAGGGTGAAACAGACTGTCCAGTGAGTAGACTACATAGTGAGACAGACATTGAGAGGTCTACCTACCGTCTTCAGACGCTTCACAGCACCCTCACAGATATGCATTCCTCTGGACTCCTCCACCTCTACATGGCCCAGGTACTAGAGAGACGGAGAGGGAGACAGGGGAGAGAGAGAGAGAACAGAGTTAGTGAGATAGAGAGATGGAGAGGGAGACAGGGGAGAGAGAGAACACAAGAGTTAGTGAGGTACTAGAGAGATGGAGAGGGAGACAGGGGAGAGAGAGAGAGAGAGAGAACACAGTTAGTGAGATAGAGCATGAAACAGCAGGTTGTGAGTAGTGACGTTCTCTTCCTGTCTCTTCCTGCCAGGGGGAAGGTCATCCTGCCAAAGGGCCACTGCTGCTCCTGTAAATGACTGGCTGAAGGACTGCACTTGGATGTCTACGTCCCAAAAATGCCACCCTATTCCCTATTTTAGTGCGCTACATTTGGTCAAAAGTGTAGGGAATAAGGTGGCATTTGGCTGCTGTAAGTTATTTCAATAGACGGAAAGAGCTCCCCAGCCAGTGTGTCCCCCGCCCATGACCTATGGTCCCTTGAGATGGTGAAGGTCAGACCTGGAGTCCTGGAGGCAGGAAGTCATTGTTACAGCTTCCCTTCCACATCCTTCCACTCACACACACCAGAGTTTTCATTCTCAGCCCAAAACACCGACGCGGCAGTTTAGAAGGAGATGTGGGTTTGGGGCTGCGCTGCGTTAAGAAAAACAACCGTACACCTTTTTCCTAAAGCTTTCTCTCTCAGCACCAGGATATTATCCGGACCAGAGAAATTTGTGGCCATGAAACTTCATTTCTGCTCATTGAAATGTTTCAAATTGCGATATAATAGCAGGGACGGTCCGGGACAGTGTCTGGAAGTCATAAAAGACGCCTATCCTAAGAGTTAATTACTATTAGATATATAATAGAGACAAAATATCAATAAACTGTTGCTAAGCATCACTGGGACCAGCAGACCACAGGGTCTGTGTTGCTAAGCATCACTGGGACCAGCAGACCACAGGGTCTGTGTTGCTAAGCATCACTGGGACCAGCAGACCACAGGGTCTGTGTTGCTATGAGACCAGGAGACCACAGGGTCTGTGTTGCTATGAGACCAGGAGACCACAGGGTCTGTGTTGCTATGAGACCAGCAGACCACAGGGTCTGTGTTGCTATGAGACCAGCAGACCACAGGGTCTGTGTTGCTATGAGACCAGGAGACCACAGGGTCTGTGTTGCTATGAGACCAGCAGACCACAGGGTCTGTGTTGCTATGAGACCAGCAGACCACAGGGTCTGTGTTGCTATGAGACCAGGAGACCACAGGGTCTGTGTTGCTATGAGACCAGGAGACCACAGGGTCTGTGTTGCTATGAGACCAGGAGACCACAGGGTCTGTGTTGCTATGAGACCAGCAGACCACAGGGTCTGTGTTGCTATGAGACCAGGAGACCACAGGGTCTGTGTTGCTATGAGACCAGCAGACCACAGGGTCTGTGTTGCTATGAGACCAGGAGACCACAGGGTCTGTGTTGCTATGAGACCAGGAGACCACAGGGTCTGTGTTGCTATGAGACCAGGAGACCACAGGGTCTGTGTTGCTATGAGACCAGCAGACCACAGGGTCTGTGTTGCTATGAGACCAGGAGACCACAGGGTCTGTGTTGCTATGAGACCAGCAGACCACAGGGTCTGTGTTGCTATGAGACCAGGAGACCACAGGGTCTGTGTTGCTATGAGACCAGGAGACCACAGGGTCTGTGTTGCTATGAGACCAGGAGACCACAGGGTCTGTGTTGCTATGAGACCAGGAGACCACAGGGTCTGTGTTGCTATGAGACCAGCAGACCACAGGGTCTGTGTTGCTATGAGACCAGCAGACCACAGGGTCTGTGTTGTGTTGTAACAATGTGTAAATAGTTGAAGTACAAAAAAGGGAAAATAAATCAACATGGGTTGTATTGTACTCTCTCTCTGTGTGGTGTCTGCTCAGAGCTCTTTCTACTTTCTTATATTTGCAGGCATCCTCTCCCTACACCTCCCTCCCCCTCTCCCTCCCTCTCTCTCCCCTCCCTCCCTACACCTCCCTCCCCCCTCTCCCTCCCCCCTCTCCCTCCCTCTCTCTCCCCTCCCTCCCTCCCTCCCGTCACCATACAGACGGACCATTTGACCCTGTAATTCATCCTTTCTTCTCTCCGTTTTGTGCTACAGTGAGAATCTCACCACAAAACAATTTCAACCCACACAACACGAGCTTCTCAGGGAAATGGAGGGAGAGAGTATACAGTATTATCATGGTAGGTGGAGGGAGAGAGTATACAGTATTATCATGGTAGGTGGAGGGAGAGAGTATACAGTATTATCATGGTAGGTGGGGGGAGAGAGTATACAGTATTATCATGGTAGGTGGAGGGAGAGAGTATACAGTATTATCATGGTAGGTGGGGGGAGAGAGTATACAGTATTATCATGGTAGGTGGAGGGAGAGAGTATACAGTATTATCATGGTAGGTTGAGGGAGAGAGAGAGTATACAGTATTATCATGGTAGGTGGGGGGAGAGAGTATACAGTATTATCATGGTAGGTTGAGGGAGGGAGAGAGTATACAGTATTATCATGGTAGTTGGGGGGAGAGAGTATACAGTATTATCATGGTAGGTTGAGGGAGAGAGTATACAGTAGTATCATGGTAGGTGGAGGGAGAGAGTATACAGTATTATCATGGTAGGTGTTGGGAGAGAGTATACAGTATTATCATGGTAGGTGGGGGGAGAGAGTATACAGTATTATCATGGTAGGTTGAGGGAGAGAGAGAGTATACAGTATTATCATGGTAGGTTGAGGGAGAGAGAGAGTATACAGTATTATCATGGTAGGTTGAGGGAGAGAGAGAGTATACAGTATTATCATGGTAGGTTGAGGGAGAGAGTATACAGTATTATCATGGTAGGTTGAGGGAGAGAGAGAGTATACAGTATTATCATGGTAGGTTGAGGGAGGGAGTATACAGTATTATCATGGTAGGTGGAGGGAGGGAGAGAGTATACAGTATTATCATGGTAGGTTGAGGGAGGGAGAGAGTATACAGTATTATCATGGTAGGTTGAGGGAGGGAGAGAGTATACAGTATTATCATGGTAGGTTGAGGGAGGGAGAGAGTATACAGTATTATCATGGTAGGTGGAGGGAGAGAGTATACAGTATTATCATGGTAGGTTGAGGGAGAGAGTATACAGTAGTATCATGGTAGGTGGAGGGAGAGAGTATACAGTATTATCATGGTAGGTTGAGGGAGAGAGTATACAGTATTATCATGGTAGGTGGAGGGAGAGAGTATACAGTATTATCATGGTAAGTGGAGGGAAAAAGAGAATACAGTATTATCATGGTAGGTTGAGGGAGGGAGAGAGTATACAGTATTATCATGGTAGGTTGAGGGAGGGAGAGAGTATACAGTATTATCATGGTAGGATGAGGGAGAGAGAGAGTATACAGTATTATCATGGTAGGTGGAGGGAGGGAGAGAGTATACAGTATTATCATGGTAGGTGGAGGGAGGGAGAGAGTATACAGTATTATCATGGTAGGTTGAGGGAGAGAGAGAGTATACAGTATTATCATGGTAGGTTGAGGGAGAGAGAGAGTATACAGTATTATCATGGTAGGTTGAGGGAGAGAGAGAGTATACAGTATTATCATGGTAGGTTGAGGGAGAGAGAGAGTATACAGTATTATCATGGTAGGTTGAGGGAGAGAGTATACAGTATTATCATGGTAGGTTGAGGGAGAGAGAGAGTATACAGTATTATCATGGTAGGAGAAGGGAGAGAGTATACAGTATTATCATGGTAGGATGAGGGAGAGAGAGAGTATACAGTATTATCATGGTAGGTGGAGGGAGGGAGTATACAGTATTAGCATGGTAGGTGGGGGGAGGGAGAGAGTATACAGTATTATCATGGTAGGTTGAGGGAGAGAGTATACAGTATTATCATAGTAGGTTGAGGGAGAGAGTATACAGTAGTATCATGGTAGGTGGAGGGAGAGAGTATACAGTATTATCATGGTCGGTTGAGGGAGAGAGTATACAGTATTATCATGGTAGGTGGAGGGAGAGAGTATACAGTATTATCATGGTAGGTTGAGGGAGAGAGTATACAGTATTATCATGGTAGGTTGAGGGAGAGAGAGAGTATACAGTATTATCATGGTAGGTTGAGGGAGAGAGTATACAGTATTATCATGGTAGGTTGAGAGAGGGAGAGAGTATACAGTATTATCATGGTAGGTTGAGGGAGAGAGTATACAGTATTATCATGGTAGGATGAGGGAGGGAGAGAGTATACAGTATTATCATGGTAGGTTGAGGGAGAGAGAGAGTATACAGTATTATCATGGTAGGATGAGGGAGAGAGAGAGTATACAGTATTATCATGGTAGGTTGAGGGAGAGAGTATACAGTATTATCATGGTAGGTTGAGGGAGAGAGAGAGTATACAGTATTATCATGGTAGGTTGAGGGAGAGAGTATACAGTATTATCATGGTAGGTTGCATTGGCACAGTTGGTGAGAAACAGAAATAAGACGCAAGGTCAACTACGTCTAAATAGCAGCTCCATCCCAACACTCCCCCCCTCCAACACTCCAACACTCCCCCCTCCAACACTCCCCCCTCCAACACTCCAACACTCCCCCCTCCAACACTCCCCCTCCAACACTCCAACACTCCCCCCTCCAACACTCCCCCCTCCAACACTCCCCCCCTCCAACACTCCCCCCCTCCAACACTCCCCCCCTCCAACACTCCAACACTCCCCGCTCCAACACTCCCCCTCTCCAACACTCCCCCTCTCCAACACTCCTTCTCCCTCCCCCCCTTCTCCCTCCCTCCCCTTCTCCCTCCCTCCCCTTCTCCAACTCTCTCTCTCCTAAAAGTGGCCAGGCTCCAGTGATGAATGAGACCAGACCGTTGACAGGCCGTGTGAGTTGTTAGGGTGGTATGAGGGGGGCTAGATACAGAGGCTCTGCTCTGTGTGTACGGATGTATTAATTTGTGTATTAATGTGTGTACGGATGTATTAATGTGTGTATTAATGTGTGTGTGTATTAATGTGTGTTTTAATGTGTGTACGGATGTATTAATGTGTGTGTGTATTAATGTGTGTGTGTATTAATGTGTGTATTAATGTGTGTGTGTATTAATGTGTGTATTAATGTGTGTGTGTGTGTATTAATGTGTGTGTGTATTAATGTGTGTGTGTGTGTATTAATGTGTGTGTGTATTAATGTGTGTGTGTGTATTAATGTGTGTATTAATGTGTGTATTAATGTGTGTGCGGATGTATTAATGTGTGTGCGGATGTATTAATGTGTGTATTAATGTGTGTGTGTATTAATGTGTGTATTAATGTGTGTACGGATGTATTAATGTGTGTATTAATGTTTGTGTGTATTAATGTGTGTTTTAATGTGTGTACGGATGTATTAATGTGTGTGTGTATTAATGTGTGTGTGTATTAATGTGTGTATTAATGTGTGTGTGTATTAATGTGTGTATTAATGTGTGTGTGTGTGTATTAATGTGTGTGTGTATTAATGTGTGTGTGTGTATTAATGTGTGTGTGAATTAATGTGTGTGTGTGTGTATTAATGTGTGTATTAATGTGTGTGTGTGTGTGTATTAATGTGTGTGTGTATTAATGTGTGTGTGTGTATTAATGTGTGTATTAATGTGTGTGTGTGTGTGTATTAATGTGTGTGTGTGTATTAATGTGTGTATTAATGTGTGTGTGTGTGTATTAATGTGTGTGTGTATTAATGTGTGTGTGTGTGTATTAATGTGTGTGTGTGTGTATTAATGTGTGTGTATTAATGTGTGTGTGTATTAATGTGTGTGTGTGTATTAATGTGTGTGTGTATTAATGTGTGTGTGTGTGTATTAATGTGTGTGTGTGTGTATTAATGTGTGTGTGTGTGTATTAATGTGTGTGTGTGTGTATTAATGTGTGTGTGTGTTATTAATGTGTGTGTGTGTGTATTAATGTGTGTGTGTGTGTATTAATGTGTGTGTGTATTAATGTGTGTGTGTGTGTATTAATGTGTGTGTGTATTAATGTGTGTGTGTATTAATGTGTGTATTAATGTGTGTGTGTGTGTATTAATGTGTGTGTGTATTAATGTGTGTGTGTATTAATGTGTGTGTGTGTATTAATGTGTGTGCGGATGTATTAATGTGTGTGCGGATGTATTAATGTGTGTATTAATGTGTGTGTGTATTAATGTGTGTATTAATGTGTGTACGGATGTATTAATGTGTGTATTAATGTGTGTGTGTATTAATGTGTGTTTTAATGTGTGTACGGATGTATTAATGTGTGTGTGTATTAATGTGTGTGTGTATTAATGTGTGTGTGTGTGTATTAATGTGTGTGTGTGTGTATTAATGTGTGTGTGTGTGTATTAATGTGTGTGTGTGTGTATTAATGTGTGTGTGTGTGTATTAATGTGTGTATTAATGTGTGTGTGTATTAATGTGTGTGTGTGTATTAATGTGTGTGTGTATTAATGTGTGTGTGTATTAATGTGTGTATTAATGTGTGTGTGTGTGTATTAATGTGTGTGTGTATTAATGTGTGTGTGTGTATTAATGTGTGTGTGTATTAATGTGTGTGTGTGTATTAATGTGTGTGCGGATGTATTAATGTGTGTGCGGATGTATTAATGTGTGTATTAATGTATTAATGTGTGTATTAATGTGTGTGTGTATTAATGTGTGTATTAATGTGTGTACGGATGTATTAATGTGTGTATTAATGTGTGTGTGTATTAATGTGTGTTTTAATGTGTGTACGGATGTATTAATGTGTGTGTGTATTAATGTGTGTGTGTATTAATGTGTGTATTAATGTGTGTGTGTATTAATGTGTGTATTAATGTGTGTGTGTGTGTATTAATGTGTGTGTGTATTAATGTGTGTGTGTGTATATGTGTGTGTGTGTGTGTATTAATGTGTGTGTGTGTGTGTATTAATGTGTGTGTGTATTAATGTGTGTGTGTGTGTATTAATGTGTGTATTAATGTGTGTGTGTGTGTATTAATGTGTGTGTGTGTATTAATGTGTGTATTAATGTGTGTGTGTGTGTATTAATGTGTGTGTGTATTAATGTGTGTGTGTGTGTATTAATGTGTGTGTGTATTAATGTGTGTGTGTGTGTATTAATGTGTGTGTGTATTAATGTGTGTGTATATTAATGTGTGTGTGTGTGTATTAATGTGTGTGTGTATTAATGTGTGTGTGTGTGTATTAATGTGTGTGTGTGTGTATTAATGTGTGTGTATTAATGTGTGTGTGTGTATTAATGTGTGTGTGTGTGTATTAATGTGTGTGTGTGTGTGTGTATTAATGTGTGTGTGTATTAATGTGTGTGTGTGTGTGTATTAATGTGTGTGTGTATTAATGTGTGTGTGTATTAATGTGTGTGTGTGTGTATTAATGTGTGTGTGTGTATTAATGTGTGTGTGTATTAATGTGTGTGTGTGTGTGTGTCACCTTGACTGCGAAGCTGCACTTGCCGCCGCGGACCGCCTCTTCGTCCGTCTGCCACTGGTGCGGTCGGCTGGACTCAGGGACATACACGTCTTTCTTCCGTCTGAAACTCTGCCGGAGCTTATTCATCCTGGACCTCCTGAGAGGAGAGGAGAGGAGAGGAGAGGAGAGGAGAGGAGAGGAGAGGAGAGGAGAGGAGAGAGGGGAGGAGAGACCACACAAAGATTTGAAAACAAATCCAACATTGATAAACTCCCATATCTATTAGGTGAAATACTGCAGTGTGCCGTCACAGCAGCAAGATGTGTGGTCCGTTGCCATGAGAAAAGACAAACTAGTGGAACACAAACACCATTGTAAAAACAACCTGTATTTATCTAGTTATTTATCTTCCCTTTGGTGCATTAACTATTTGCACATTGTTACAACACCGTACGTAGCCAATAACATCGCACTGGTGAGTGGAATGTTAGCTACAACACCGTACGTAGCCAATAACATCGCACTGGTGAGTGGAATGTTAGCTACAACACCGTACGTAGCCAATAACATCACACTGGTGAGTGGAATGTTAGCTACAACACCGTACGTAGCCAATAACATCACACTGGTGAGTGGAATGTTAGCTACAACACCGTACGTAGCCAATAACATCACACTGGTGAGTGGAATGTTAGCTACAACACCGTACGTAGCCAATAACATCACACTGGTGAGTGGAATGTTAGCTACAACACCGTACGTAGCCAATAACATCGCACTGGTGAGTGGAATGTTAGCTACAACACCGTACGTAGCCAATAACATCACACTGGTGAGTGGAATGTTAGCTACAACACCGTACGTAGCCAATAATATCGCACTGGTGAGTGGAATGTTAGCTACAACACCGTACGTAGCCAATAACATCGCACTGGTGAGTGGAATGTTAGCTACAACACCGTACGTAGCCAATAACATCACACTGGTGAGTGGAATGTTAGCTACAACACCGTACGTAGCCAATAACATCACACTGGTGAGTGGAATGTTAGCTACAACACCGTACGTAGCCAATAACATCGCACTGGTGAGTGGAATGTTAGCTACAACACCGTACGTAGCCAATAACATCACACTGGTGAGTGGAATGTTAGCTACAACACCGTACGTAGCCAATAACATCACACTGGTGAGTGGAATGTTAGCTACAACACCGTACGTAGCCGAAAACATCACACTGGTGAGTGGAATGTTAGCTACAACACCGTACGTAGCCAATAACATCACACTGGTGAGTGGAATGTTAGCTACAACACCGTACGTAGCCAATAACATCGCACTGGTGAGTGGAATGTTAGCTACAACACCGTACGTAGCCAATAACATCACACTGGTGAGTGGAATGTTAGCTACAACACCGTACGTAGCCAATAATATCGCACTGGTGAGTGGAATGTTAGCTACAACACCGTACGTAGCCAATAACATCGCACTGGTGAGTGGAATGTTAGCTACAACACCGTACGTAGCCAATAACATCACACTGGTGAGTGGAATGTTAGCTACAACACCGTACGTAGCCAATAACATCACACTGGTGAGTGGAATGTTAGCTACAACACCGTACGTAGCCAATAACATCGCACTGGTGAGTGGAATGTTAGCTACAACACCGTACGTAGCCAATAACATCGCACTGGTGAGTGGAATGTTAGCTACAACACCGTACGTAGCCAATAACATCACACTGGTGAGTGGAATGTTAGCTAATGTTTCTCGTGTTTATTTCCATTGTTGTTTATTACATTGGCAATGTAAACATATGTTTCCCATGCCAATTAAGCCTTTTGAACGAGAGAGAGGTGTAGAGAGAGAGGTGTAGAGAGAGAGCGAGAGAGATGTAGAGAGAGAGAGAGAGATGTAGAGAGAGAGAGAGAGAGATGTAGAGAGAGAGAGAGAGATGTAGAGAGAGAGAGAGAGAGAGAGATGTAGAGAGAGAGAGAGAGAAAGCGAGATGTAGAGAGAGAGAGAGAGAGATGTAGAGAGAGAGAGAGATGTAGAGAGAGAGATGTAGAGAGAGAGAGAGAGATGTAGAGAGAGAGATGTAGAGAGAGAGAGAGAGAGATGTAGAGAGAGAGAGATGTAGAGAGAGAGAGAGATGTAGAGAGAGAGAGAGAGAGAGAGAGAGAGAGAGAGAGAGAGAGAGATGTAGAGAGAGAGAGAGAGAGAGAGAGAGAGAGAGAGAGAGAGAGAGAGATGTAGAGAGAGAGATGTAGAGAGAGAGATGTAGAGAGAGAGATGTAGAGAGAGAGATGGAGAGAGAGAGATGTAGAGAGAGAGATGTAGAGAGAGAGATGGAGAGAGAGAGATGGAGAGAGAGAGATGGAGAGAGGCCTGGACAGGATAGGCTGTCTGTCGTACCAGGGCCTGGACAGGGAAGCCTGTCTGTCTTGTAACAGTCTGTCTGCAGCAGCTTGTCTGTCGTACCAGGATTAGAGGAACAGTTGACAGAATGTCTTCTGGGTGACCTGAACCTAGAATCGGACTCTGATTGTCAACAAGGTTGAATAAAAAGTGTCCTCTGAAATCCTCTGATGAATCTGATGTTAACCAACACTCCTCATGGTTTTAATGCTTCTGGTCTAATGAGCTGGAGAGGAGCGGAGCTGGAGAGGAGATGGAGCGTAGATGGAGAGGAGCTGGACAGGAGCGGAGCTGGAGAGGAGCGGAGCTGGAGAGGAGCGGAGCTGGAGAGGAGCGGAGCTGGAGAGGAGCTGGAGAGGAGCTGGAGAGGAGCGGAGCTGGAGAGGAGCGTGCCCAATTTGACTGGAGCGTGATTCCCAAAGACTGGAATGTCAGCCTTCTCGCCCGCTCCAGTACCACTCACGTTACGAGCTCTGGGCGCGGCTGCCCCAGCATGCATTTGTAGTCTACTTGCGTGCTGATATAGCCCCTTGCTTTATCTAAAAATGTCACGGAGTTCACTAAATATTTTCATAAAGAAACTGATAAAACACACAGCTGCTAAATCAAGGTGACTTACAAAAGACTGAGGAGGACAAAGAGCAAGAGAGGCAGTGGGGTGATGTAGTGTCCACAACTATAGAAGAGAGGCAGTGGGGTGATGTAGTATCCACAACTATAGAAGAGAGGCAGTGGGGTGATGTAGTGTCCACAACTATAGAAGAGAGGCAGTGGGGTGATGTAGTGTCCACAACTATAGAAGAGAGGGGGTGGGGTGATGTAGTGTCCACAACTAAAGAAGAGAGGCAGTGGGGTGATGTAGTGTCCACAACTATAGAAGAGAGGCAGTGTGGTGATGTAGTGTCCACAACTATAGAAGAGAGGCAGTGGGGTGATGTAGTATCCACAACTATAGAAGAGAGGCAGTGGGGTGATGTAGTGTCCACAACTATAGAAGAGAGGCAGTGGGGTGATGTAGTGTCCACAACTATAGAAGAGAGGCAGTGTGGTGATGTAGTATCCACAACTATAGAAGAGAGGCAGTGGGGTGATGTAGTGTCCACAACTATAGAAGAGAGGCAGTGGGGTGATGTAGTATCCACAACTATAGAAGAGAGGCAGTGGGGTGATGTAGTGTCCACAACTATAGAAAAGAGGCAGTGGGGTGATGTAGTGTCCACAACTATAGAAGAGAGGCAGTGGGGTGATGTAGTATCCACAACTATAGAAGAGAGGCAGTGGGGTGATGTAGTGTCCACAACTATAGAAGAGAGGCAGTGGGGTGATGTAGTATCCACAACTATAGAAGAGAGGCAGTGGGGTGATGTAGTGTCCACAACTATAGAAGAGAGGCAGTGGGGTGATGTAGTGTCCACAACTATAGAAGAGAGGCAGTGGGGTGATGTAGTATCCACAACTATAGAAGAGAGGCAGTGGGGTGATGTAGTGTCCACAACTATAGAAGAGAGGCAGTGGGGTGATGTAGTATCCACAACTATAGAAGAGAGGCAGTGGGGTGATGTAGTGTCCACAACTATAGAGAGAGGCAGTGGGGTGATGTAGTGTCCCACACTATAGAAGAGAGGCAGTGGGGTGATGTAGTGTCCACAACTATAGAAGAGAGGCAGTGGGGTGATGTAGTGTCCACAACTATAGAAGAGAGGCAGTGGGGTGATGTAGTGTCCACAACTATAGAAGAGAGGCAGTGGGGTGATGTAGTGTCCACAACTATAGAAGAGAGGCGGTGGGGTGATGTAGTGTCCACAACTATAGAAGAGAGGCGGTGGGGTGATGTAGTGTCCACAACTATAGAAGAGAGGCGGTGTGGTGATGTAGTGTCCACAACTATAGAAGAGAGGCAGTGGGGTGATGTAGTGTCCACAACTATAGAAGAGAGGCAGTGGGGTGATGTAGTATCCACAACTATAGAAGAGAGGCAGTGGGGTGATGTAGTGTCCACAACTATAGAAGAGAGGCAGTGTGGTGATGTAGTGTCCACAACTATAGAAGAGAGGCAGTGTGGTGATGTAGTGTCCACAACTATAGAAGAGAGGCAGTGGGGTGATGTAGTGTCCACAACTATAGAAGAGAGGCAGTGGGGTGATGTAGTGTCCACAACTATAGAAGAGAGGCAGTGGGGTGATGTAGTGTCCACAACTATAGAAGAGAGGCAGTGGGGTGATGTAGTGTCCACAACTATAGAAGAGAGGGAGTGGGGTGATGTAGTGTCCACAACTATAGAAGAGAGGCAGTGTGGTGATGTAGTGTCCACAACTATAGAAGAGAGGCAGTGTGGTGATGTAGTGTCCACAACTACAGAAGAGAGGGAGTGGGGTGATGTAGTGTCCACAACTAAAGAAGAGAGGCAGTGTGGTGATGTAGTGTCCACAACTAAAGAAGAGAGGCAGTGGGGTGATGTAGTGTCCACAACTATAGAAGAGAGGCAGTGGGGTGATGTAGTGTCCACAACTATAGAAGAGAGGGAGTGGGGTGATGTAGTGTCCACAACTATAGAAGAGAGGCAGTGTGGTGATGTAGTGTCCACAACTATAGAAGAGAGGCAGTGGGGTGATGTAGTGTCCACAACTATAGAAGAGAGGCAGTGGGGTGATGTAGTGTCCACAACTATAGAAGAGAGGCAGTGTGGTGATGTAGTGTCCACAACTATAGAAGAGAGGCAGTGGGGTGATGTAGTGTCCACAACTATAGAAGAGAGGCAGTGTGGTGATGTAGTGTCCACAACTATAGAAGAGAGGCAGTGTGGTGATGTAGTATCCACAACTATAGAAGAGAGGCAGTGGGGTGATGTAGTGTCCACAACTATAGAAGAGAGGCGGTGGGGTGATGTAGTGTCCACAACTATAGAAGAGAGGGGGTGGGGTGATGTAGTGTCCACAACTATAGAAGAGAGGGGGTGGGATGATGTAGTGTCCACAACTATAGAAGAGAGGGGGTGGGGTGATGTAGTGTCCACAACTATAGAAGAGAGGGGGTGGGGTGATGTAGTGTCCACAACTATAGAAGAGAGGGGGTGGGGTGATGTAGTGTCCACAACTATAGAAGAGAGGGGGTGGGGTGATGTAGTGTCCACAACTATAGAAGAGAGGGGGTGGGGTGATGTAGTGTCCACAACTATAGAAGAGAGGGGGTGGGGTGATGTAGTGTCCACAACTAAAGAAGAGAGGCAGTGGGGTGATGTAGTGTCCACAACTATAGAAGAGAGGGGGTGGGGTGATGTAGTGTCCACAACTAAAGAAGAGAGGCAGTGGGGTGATGTAGTGTCCACAACTATAGAAGAGAGGGGGTGTGGTGATGTAGTGTCCACAACTAAAGAAGAGAGGCAGTGGGGTGATGTAGTGTCCACAACTATAGAAGAGAGGCAGTGGGGTGATGTAGTGTCCACAACTATAGAAGAGAGGCAGTGTGGTGATGTAGTGTCCACAACTATAGAAGAGAGGCAGTGGGGTGATGTAGTGTCCACAACTAAAGAAGAGAGGCAGTGTGGTGATGTAGTGTCCACAACTATAGAAGAGAGGCAGTGGGGTGATGTAGTGTCCACAACTAAAGAAGAGAGGCAGTGGGGTGATGTAGTGTCCACAACTATAGAAGAGAGGCAGTGTGGTGATGTAGTGTCCACAACTAAAGAAGAGAGGCAGTGGGGTGATGTAGTGTCCACAACTATAGAAGAGAGGCAGTGTGGTGATGTAGTGTCCACAACTATAGAAGAGAGGCAGTGGGGTGATGTAGTGTCCACAACTAAAGAAGAGAGGCAGTGTGGTGATGTAGTGTCCACAACTATAGAAGAGAGGCAGTGGGGTGATGTAGTATCCACAACTATAGAAGAGAGGCAGTGGGGTGATGTAGTGTCCACAACTAAAGAAGAGAGGCAGTGGGGTGATGTAGTGTCCACAACTATAGAAGAGAGGCAGTGTGGTGATGTAGTGTCCACAACTAAAGAAGAGAGGCAGTGGGGTGATGTAGTGTCCACAACTATAGAAGAGAGGCAGTGGGGTGATGTAGTATCCACAACTATAGAAGAGAGGCAGTGGGGTGATGTAGTATCCACAACTATAGAAGAGAGGCAGTGGGGTGATGTAGTATCCACAACTATAGAAGAGAGGCAGTGGGGTGATGTAGTGTCCACAACTATAGAAGAGAGGCAGTGGGGTGATGTAGTGTCCACAACTATAGAAGAGAGGGAGTGGGGTGATGTAGTATCCACAACTAAAGAAGAGAGGGAGTGGGGTGATGTAGTGTCCACAACTATAGAAGAGAGGCAGTGGGGTGATGCAGTGTCCACAACTATAGAAGAGAGGCAGTGGGGTGATGTAGTGTCCACAACTATAGAAGAGAGGCAGTGGGGTGATGTAGTATCCACAACTATAGAAGAGTGGCAGTGGGGTGATGTAGTGTCCACAACTATAGAAGAGAGGCAGTGGGGTGATGTAGTGTCCACAACTATAGAAGAGAGGCAGTGTGGTGATGTAGTGTCCACAACTAAAGAAGAGAGGCAGTGTGGTGATGTAGTGTCCACAACTATAGAAGAGAGGCAGTGGGGTGATGTAGTGTCCACAACTATAGAAGAGAGGCAGTGGGGTGATGTAGTATCCACAACTATAGAAGAGAGGCAGTGGGGTGATGTAGTGTCCACAACTATAGAAGAGAGGCAGTGGGGTGATGTAGTGTCCACAACTATAGAAGAGAGGCAGTGGGGTGATGTAGTATCCACAACTATAGAAGAGAGGGGGTGGGGTGATGTAGTGTCCACAACTATAGAAGAGAGGCAGTGGGGTGATGTAGTGTCCACAACTATAGAAGAGAGGCAGTGTGGTGATGTAGTGTCCACAACTATAGAAGAGAGGCAGTGGGGTGATGTAGTGTCCACAACTATAGAATCACTGTGGAATCCGAAAAGACAACTGAAAGCACGACGGTGTAATTAGTACGTACACATGTTAACAGAAAGGAAAGGAGGTGGAGAGATAACTGTATCAATGTAGCAAAATATTTATAAACTCAAAAAAATCAGATCTCTTAAAAGTTTTGTTCGTTTTGGTTCCATTATCGAAACAACAGGCTTGCCACCGTATGAACCTCGCAGGGAACTTTTAGTTTTAATAGGGTTATTTCTAAAAAACCTTTAAACCTAGCTATGAAAAAAACAAACAAAAACCCTCCTCCACATGTCTGCCCAGCCTGGTAAGAGTGGCCTGCAGCGTGTTGATCCACATGTCTGCCCAGCCTGGTAAGAGTGGCCTGTTGATCATCCTGGAGAGGGTATTCTCCCCCTGCTATCCAGGAACCGTCGCATGAGCCTGAAGCCACACTCTGGCCAAACGCGTGTTTCGAAAAATGAATTCAAGTCATTTTTTTTATTGAATTTGTATTTAAATTCTAAAGTGAGTCACCTCCTAGATACCCAATTTATAGATTATAATGATATAATAGAACATAATGTAGTTTAATGTTCCTGCCAGCCTAGTGTGTCGCACAAGCAAATGCTTCACAATGTATTTCTTTGTAGCCTTGAAATAACTGAAGTAATATATAGTCGTGTGTATTTACAGCTGAAGTCGCAAGTTTACATACACTTAGGTTGGAGTAATTAAAACTCGTTTTTCAACCACTCCACAAATTTCTTGTTAACAAACTATAGTTTTGGCAAGTCGGTTAGGACATCTACTTTGTGCATGACACAAGTCATTTTCCAACAATTGTTTACAGACAGACTATTTCACTTATAATTCACAGTATCACAATTCCAGTGGGTCAGAAGTTTACATACACTAAGTTGACTGTGCCTTTAAACAGCTTGGAAAATTCCAGAAAATTATGTCATGGCTTTAGAAGCTGCTTATAGGCTAATTGACATAATTTGAGCCAATTGGAGGTGTACCTGTGGATGTATTTCAAGGCCTACCTTCAAACTCAGTGACTCTTTGCATGACATCATGGGAAAATCAAAAGAAATCAGCCAAGACCTCAGAAAAAACATTGTAGACCTCCACAAGTCTGATTCATCCTTGGGAGCAATTTCCAAACACCTGAAGGTACCACGTTCATCTGTACAAACAATAGTACGCAAGTATAAACACCATGGGACCACACAGCCATCATACCGCTCAGGAAGGAGACGCGTTCTGTCTCCTAGAGATGAACGTACTTTGATGCAAAAAGTGCAAATCAATCCCAGAACAACAGCAAAGGACCTTGTGAAGATGCTGGAGGAAACAGGTAGAAAAGTATCTATATCCACAGTAAAACGAGTCCTATATCGACATAACCTGAAAGGCCGCTCAGCAAGGAAGAAGCCACTGCTCCAAAACCGGCATAAAAAAGCCAGACTACGGTTTGCAACTGCACATGGGGACAAAGATCGTACTTTTTGGAGAAATGTCCTCTGGTCTGATGGAACAAAAATGTAACTGTTTGGCCATAATGACCATCGTTATGTTTGGAGGAAAAAGGAGGAGGCTTGCAAGCCGAAGAACACCATCTCAACCGTGAAGCACGGGGGTGGCAGCATCATGTTGTGGGGGTGCTTTGCTGTAGGAGGGACTGGTGCACTTCACAAAATAGACACCCCACAATGACTCAATACCCCACAATGACTCAATACCCCACAATGACTCAATACCCCACAATGACTCAATACCCCACAATGACTCAATACCCCACAATGACTTGGCACCATCCCTACGGTGAAGCATGGTGTTGGCAGCATCATGCTGTGGGGATGTTTATCAGCAGCAGGGACTGGGAGACTAGTCAGGATCGAGGGAAAGATGAACGGCGCAAAGTACAGAGAGATCCTTGATGAAAACCTGCTCCAGAGGGCTCAGAACCTCAGACTGGGGTGAAGGTTCACCTTCCAACAGGACAACAACCCTAAGCACACAGCCAAGACAACGTAGGAGTGACTTCGGGACAAGTCTCTGAATGTCCTTGAGTGGCCCAGCCAGAGACCGGACTTGAACCTGATCTAACATCTCTGGAGAGACCTGAAAATAACTGTGCAGCGACGCTCCCCATCCAACCTGACAGAGCTTGAGAGGATCTGCAGAGAAGAATGGGAGAAACTCCCCAAATACAGGTGTGCCAAGCTTGTAACATCATACCCAAGAAGACTCAAAGCTGTAATCGCTGCCAAAGGTGATTCAACAAAGTACTGAGTAAAGGGTCTGAATACTTATGTAAATGTGATCATTTCAGTTTTTTTTTAGTTAATACATTTGCAAACATTTCTAAAAACCTGTTTTTGCGATGTCATTATGGGGTATTGTGATGTCATTATGGGGTATTGTGATGTCATTATGGGGTATTGTGATGTCATTATGGGGTATTGTGATGTCATTATGGGGTATTGTGTAAATTGATGAGGGGAAAAAACAATTGAATCCATTTTAGAAAAAGGCTGTAACTTAACAAAATGTGGAAAAAGTCAAGGGGTCTGAATACTTTCCAAATGCACGGCACGGCACGGCACGGCACGGCACGGCACACACACACACACACACACACACACACACACACACACACACACACACGAGTGTGGTCTCTGTATTTTGTGTGTCACAGTAGTTACCACTGCAGGGAGACCCAGAGGAGAGTAGAGGACTGCTGATTCCATGCAGATTCATCCCAGACTTATTCATCAACTCACTAGAGGATTTATTGTCATTTCTATTCATCAGTCTAACTGTAGGACTAATGCTGCTATCAAATAGTTAACATCAGATTACCAGAGGACAGCCACACACACCCTGTAAAGGTCAGTCCCCGTGCTAATGCAGTCTAAACTCTTAGGGCTCCTGTGTTTATGACAAGAGACCAGGCAGCCCAATGCAACACACCAGTTGATGAGAGTGTTAAAATAATTCCTCTGAGGTGGTGACTGAAGTCTGGTAGAGAAACAAGACAGAGGTATT
>NC_042989.1:42202566-42210543 GCF_901001165.1 Salmo trutta
GTTGGGGCGGCAGGTAGCCTAGTGGTTAGAGCGTTGGGGCTGCAGGTAGCCTAGTGGTTAGAGCGTTGGGGAGGCAGGTAGCCTAGTGGTTAGAGCGTTGGGGAGGCAGGTAGCCTAGTGGTTAGAGCGTTGGGGAGGCAGGTAGCCTAGTGGTTAGAGCGTTGGGGCGGCAGGTAGTCTAGTGGTTAGAGCGTTGGGGCGGCAGGTAGCCTAGTGGTTAGAGCGTTGGGGCGGCAGGTAGCCTAGTGGTTAGAGCAGTGGTTAGAGCGTTGGGGCGGCAGGTAGCCTAGTGGTTAGAGCGTTGGGGAGGCAGGTAGCCTAGTGGTTAGAGCGTTGGGGCGGCAGGTAGCCTAGTGGTTAGAGCGTTGGGGAGGCAGGTAGCCTAGTGGTTAGAGCGTTGGGGCGGCAGGTAGCCTAGTGGTTAGAGCGTTGGGGAGGCAGGTAGCCTAGTGGTTAGAGCGTTGGGGCGGCAGGTAGCCTAGTGGTTAGAGCGTTGGGGAGGCAGGTAGCCTAGTGGTTAGAGCGTTGGGGCGGCAGGTAGCCTAGTGGTTAGAGCGTTGGGGCGGCAGGTAGCCTAGAGCTCCACTACTGTGCCCTTCCCCCCGAACGTCTCCATCCTCTTTGTGGAGTAATTCACCCATTCATATCATACCAACCCCTCTCGTATCATTTCCCCTCTCCCACACTCCCTCTACGCCTCTCCCACACTCTCTCTACGCCTCTCCCACACTCTCTCTACGCCTCTCCCACACTCCCTCTACGCCTCTCCCACACTCCCTCTACGCCTCTCCCACACTCCCTCTACGCCTCTCCCACACTCTCTCTACGCCTCTCCCACACTCCCTCTACGCCTCTCCCACACTCTCTCTACGCCTCTCCCACACTCCCTCTACGCCTCTCCCACACTCTCTCTACGCCTCTCCCACACTCCCTCTACGCCTCTCCCACACTCCCTCTACGCCTCTCCCACACTCTCTCTACGCCTCTCCCACACTCTCTCCCACACTCTCTCTACGCCTCTCCCACACTCTCTCTACGCCTCTCCCACACTCTCTCTACGCCTCTCCCACACTCTCTCTACGCCTCTCCCACACTCCCTCTACGCCTCTCCCACACTCCCTCTACGCCTCTCCCACACTCCCTCTACGCCTCTCCCCTCCCCCACTCCCCTCTACGCCTCTCCCACACTCTCTCTACGCCTCTCCCACACTCCCTCTACGCCTCTCCCACACTCTCTCCCACACTCTCTCTACGCCTCTCCCACACTCTCTCTACGCCTCTCCCACACTCTCTCTACGCCTCTCCCACACTCTCTCTACGCCTCTCCCACACTCTCTCTACGCCTCTCCCACACTCTCTCTACGCCTCTCCCACACTCTCTCTACGCCTCTCCCACACTCTCTCTACGCCTCTCCCCACACTCTCTCTACGCCTCTCCCACACTCTCTTACGCCCTCTCCACACTCCTCTACGCCTTCTCCCACACTCTCTCTACGCTTCTCCCACACTCTCTCTACGCCATCCTCTCCCATCACTCCCTTACGCCTCTCCCACACTCCCTCTACGCCTCTCCCACACTCTCTCCCACACTCTCTCTACGCCTCTCCACACCTCTCTCTACGCCTCTCCCCCACTCCTTCTCTACGCCTCTCCCACACTCTCTCTCCGCCTCTTCCCACACTCTCTCTACGCCCTCTCCCACACTCCTTCTACGGCCTCTCCCACAACTCACTTCTACGCCTCTCTCCACACTCTCTCTACGCCTATCCACACACTCTCTCTACGCCTTCTCCCACACTCTCTCTACGGCCTCTTCCCACACTCTCTCTACGCCTCTGCCCACCACTCTCTCTACGCCCTCTCCCACCACTCTCTCTACGCCTCTCCCCACCACTCTCTCTACGCCTCTCCCACCACTCCTTCATTAGCCTCTCCCACACTCTCTCTACGCCTCTCCCACACTCCCTCTACGCCTCTCCCACACTCTCTCTACGCCTCTCCCACACTCTCTCCCACACTCTCTCTACGCCTCAGTCTGTTGTTGATACCGAGATCAGATCTGCAGAGAGATCAGCTGAATGTGAGATGACAGTCCCGTCTCTCTCTACCAGTCGTGTTCTGTTCAGGGCTGTATTTCTGACCATGTTGTTTCTGCCGTGTTCAGCCCATCAAGGTAATTACCTGTAATTAAGAAGAGACTGGTGCAGGGCTGTCAGGTGAACGGTGTTTCCTCCAACACATCGGTGCGACTGGCTTCCTGGTTAAGCAGGCGGATAACGCATGGCTCCACCTTCACTTCCCGGTGCTACCAGGGTCTGACGACTCACACCGGGACTCAGAGAATGGTGCTACCAGGGTCTGACGACTCACACCCGGGACTCAGAGAATGATGCTACCAGGGTCTGACGACTCACACCGGGACTCAGAGAATGGTGCTACCAGGGTCTGACGACGACACACCGGGACTCAGAGAATGGTGCTACCAGGGTCTGACGACTCACACCGGGACTCAGAGAATGATGCTACCAGGGTCTGACGACTCACACCGGGGCTCAGAGAATGGTGCTACCAGGGTCTGACGACTCACACCGAGGCTCAGAGAATGATGCTACCAGGGTCTAACGACTCACACCGGGACTCAGAGAATGGTGCTACCAGGGTCTGACGACTCACACCGGGACTCAGAGAATGGTGCTACCAGGGTCTAACGACTCACACCGAGGCTCAGAGAATGGTGCTACCAGGGTCTAACGACTCACACCGAGGCTCAGAGAATGATGCTACCAGGGTCTGACGACTCACACCGAGGCTCAGAGAATGATGCTACCAGGGTCTAACGACTCACACCGGGACTCAGAGAATGGTGCTACCAGGGTCTGACGACTCACACCGGGACTCAGAGAATGGTGCTACCAGGGTCTAACGACTCACACCGAGGCTCAGAGAATGGTGCTACCAGGGTCTAACGACTCACACCGAGGCTCAGAGAATGATGCTACTGGGTCTAATGACTCACACCGAGGCTCAGAGAATGGTGCTACCAGGGTCTAATGACTCACACCGAGGCTCAGAGAATGGTGCTACTGGGTCTAACGACTCACACCGGGTGTCAGCTGGGCCAAAAGTCTTCCCCAAAGCAAGTCTCTCTTCCTCTCTCTCTGCCTCCCTCTCGCTTTCCAAACAAGTGATATCTTTCTCTCTTCCCCGCAAACTAAATCAAGGGATTTATTCAGTTCTAAACAGACATAAGGAATAGCTTTAAAAGGGTTGTACCATGTATGGATCATTTAGCTATGTGATTTGGAATTTTAGTACGCCTTTAAGGTATAAAAAAATATTTAAAAAATGATTTGATAAAATATTGAATTTGGCCTTTATTAATAAATCCCATAGGAAAAAACACTATTTTATACCATCTATTGCACCTTGCCTATGCCGTTCAGCCATCACTCATCCATATATTTATATGTACATATTCTCATTCATCCCTTTAGATTTGTGTGTATTAGGTAATTGTTGGGGAATTGTTAGATGACTTGTTAGATATTACTGCACTGTCGGAACTAGAAACACAAGCATTTCACTACACTCGCATTAACATCTGCTAACCACGTGTATGTGACCAATAACATTTGATATAACGCATTCATAAATCACAGTCAAAAAAATGTATCATAAGGAATACGGTTTTGGAGTGTCTATCCTATATCTAGGAGATACAGCGCATTCGGAAGTATTCAGACCCTTTGACTTTTTCCACATTTTGTTACATTACAGCCTTATTCTAAAATGGATTAAATTATTTTTTCCCTCATCAAATCTAAAACACACTACCCCATAATGACGAATCAAAGAAATGTTTGTATAAATGTATAAATAGCTTATTTAAATAAGTATTCAGACCCTCTGCTATTGTATTCATGTTACCTGATGAAATTGCTGTACAATTTACCATCTGATGCACATTCAGATGTCATAAATCAGCACTGCAGAGCTCTCCCTGTATTCTGCCGTGCCCTGATTGTATTACTGCTGATGATATCTGGAAATGTGCATGTACACCCTGGCCCACCTACTGTTGCTAGCCCCAATTCTGACTGGTGCTCTGATATCTGGAAATGTGCATGTACACCCTGTCCCATCTACTGTTGCTAGCCCCAATTCTGACTTGTGCTCTGATATCTGCTTCACTGATTTCTGCTCTCATAAAAGCCTGGGTTTTCTGCACATTTACACGAGAAGCTTATTACCTAAAATGTATCAATTGAAAGTGTGGGTTCACAGCTCCAATCCAGATGTGTTGGTCATTACTGAGACGTGGTTAAGAAAGACTGTTTTGAATACTGATGTTAACCTTTCTGGTTATAACCTTTTTCGGCAAGACAGATCTTCCAAAGGTGGTGGAGTTACCAAGGATCACCTTCAGTGCTCGGTTGTCTCCACCAAGTCTGTCCCCAAATAATTTGATTTGCTGGTTTTAAGCATTAAAAACTTTCAAAATAGGTCTTTGTTGTCTGTTGCTGGGTGCTATCATCCTCCATCAGCACCAGCCTGTACCCTACCTGCCCTAAGCTCTCTCCTGGCCCCTTTACACTAAGTCTGAATTTGTCCTGCTAGGTGACCTGAACTGGGACATGCTGTTACATTCCCCAGTTTCTGTGTTGTTGTGGATTTGTATGTTTCAGGATGGCTTCCTGGATTCCAAGCAGCTGATTGGTCGGCCCCATTGCAGATAGGAGCTCTGACCCCGCCCTCTCGTCAGGGAATACAGCTGTCTACAATTACCGACTCCTTCTGCAGCTTGTAAAGCCAATGTTCCTTTGTTAGGAGAGGGCTTCTTTGTATGTCCTGTGTTTGTTGTAAAGTATTTTGTAGCCGCTCCTGCAGAGGTATGTGTGTGTGCCGTAGCTCTTAGTGTTTTTTGGTTTATTTAAATTGTTTCATTTGGGGTAAGGGGAAGGCACCTTGGGACGCCAGAGGCATACATATACCTGTAGTATATATATACTCTGTCTATGCACACTAGGTAAGACCTGGGCGGACCATAAGGTTAGATAAGTTGTGGTAATACCGTCCCTTGTATTTTGGTTAGTGCACCAGGCGGCGTTAAGGTTAGGTAAGTTGTGGGTGGGTAGGTAGGTAAGGTAGGAGAGGGGACTAAGTTCTACTTTCTTTGCTTTGGTTCCATCCAGCCCCTTTTATGTTCAACAACAAAACTTTCTTAGTGTCCAAGAAGCTTTCTCTAACCTTAACCTTGTTCTGAACACCTCCAAAACAAAGGTCATGTGGTTTGGTAAGAGCAGGTTGAGAGCTTCAAGTTCCTTGGTGTCCACATCACCAAACTATCATGGTCCAAGCACACCAAGAAAGTCATAGAGAGGGCACGACAATGCCTTTTACCCCTCAGGAGACTGAAAAGATTTGGCATGGGTCCCCAGATCCTCAGAAAGTTTTACAGTTGCACCATCGAGAGCATCCTGACCGGTTGCATCACCCCCTGGTATGGCAACTGCACGGTATCTGACCGTAAGGCACTACAGAGGGTAATGCGAATGGCCCAGTACATCACTGGGGCCAAGCTTCCTGCCATCCAGGACCTCTACACCAGGTGGTGTCAGAGGAAGGCACAAAAGACTGTCCAAGACTCTAGCCACCCCAGTCATAGACCGTTCTCTCTGCTACCGCAGGCAAGCGGTACCGGAACGCCAAGTCTAGGTCCAAGAGGCTTATAAACAGCTTCTACCCCCAAGCCATAAGCCTGTTGAAAGATCTATCACGTGGCCACACTATTTACATTGACACTCTCTTTGTTTTCAACGCTGCTGCTACTCGCTGTTTATTATCTATGCACAGTCACTTCACCCCTACCTACATGCAGAAAATACCTCAACTAACCTGTACCCCCGCACAATAACGCTGTATCCCCTGTATATAGCCTCGTTATTGTTATTACTTTTTATAAAACATTTTACTTTATTTTATTTAGTAAATATATTCTTAACTCTATTTCCCCTCTGAATCAGAGAGGTGTGGGGGGGGGGCTGCCTTAATCAACATCCACGTCTTTAGCGCCCGGGGAACAGTGGGTTAACAGTGGGTTAACGGTTAACTGCTCCTGTCGTTCTGCCCGTGCCTGGCCCAGTGGCAGAACTACATATTTTTACCTTGTCAGCTCGGGGATTCGATCCAGCAACCTTTTGGTTACTGGCCCAACACCCTAACCACTACATGCCGCGATATTAAATTAAAGACCAATAGACTTTTAAAATAACACGCAGCGTGTTCTAGAAGATGAACCGAAGTAAGCAGTTCAGTAGACTCTAAGTTACTCCAGCTGCTCCACCAGGCTACTCCAACCACTACTCAGTCCAGTAGACTCTCTCTAAGTTACTCCACCAGGCTACTCCAACCACTACTCAGTCCAGTAGACTCTAAGTTACTCCAGCTGCTCCACCATGCTCCTCAGTCCTACTATCTTAACCTCTGTCTCCCCCTGCTGTCCGGTGTCCCCTGGTCATTGTAGTTCTGACCATGTCATGTCCTGTGTCCCCTGGTCATTGTAGTTCTGACCATGTCCTGTCCTGTGTCCCCTGGTCATTGTAGTTCTGACCATGCCATGTCCTGTCCTGTGTCCCCTGGTCATTGTAGTTCTGACCATGTCCTGTCCTGTGTCCCCCTGGTCATTGTAGTTCTGACCATGTCCTGTCCTGTGTCCCCTGGTCATTGTAGTTCTGACCATGTCCTGTCCTGTGTCCCCTGGTCATTGTAGTTCTGACCATGTCATGTCCTGTGTCCCCTGGTCATTGTAGTTCTGACCATGTCCTGTCCTGTGTCCCCTGGTCATTGTAGTTCTGACCATGTCATGTCCTGTGTCCCCTGGTCATTGTAGTTCTGACCATGTCCTGTCCTGTGTCCCCTGGTCATTGTAGTTCTGACCATGTCATGTCCTGTGTCCCCTGGTCATTGTAGTTCTGACCAAGTCCTGTCCTGTGTCCCCTGGTCATTGTAGTTCTGACCATGTCCTGTCCTGTGTCCCCCTGGTCATTGTAGTTCTGACCATGTCATGTCCTGTGTCCCCTGGTCATTGTAGTTCTGACCATGTCCTGTCCTGTGTCCCCTGGTCATTGTAGTTCTGACCATGTCCTGTGTGTAGTGAGTTAGGCTCTGCTTTATGTAACTCCTCTCCATCCCTCCCCTTCTCCCCTCTGGGTCGTTCTTCTCCTTTACATAACCATGCCAACCCAGCGCTGATGACGCCGGAAAAATTGGGATTGCAGCTGTAGGAAAAGTGTTGCTCTGGAAACCAGCCACTTCTAAAACCGGTGAGCTTGAGACTGGAGCTACAAGATGTTCCTGTCTTCATGAGTATCTTACCTTTAAAATCATAGTCATCAGTGTCCTCAGTACAAAAAGATTAAGCAGAACACAGCATTTCTCTAATTCTTCATTCATGTGGCTCCAGAGCTCCTGGTATCACATCCATGTTACACCAGTTAGGAACGCTCTCCAACTGTATGATGGGACTTTCTATGCCAGGCAGGGTTCCCCTACGTACGACGGAGGTATTTGGATTGATATTAAGGATCCCCATTAGTTCCTGTCAAGGCAGCAGCTACTCTTCCTGGGGTTTATTATGGATCCCCATTAGTTCCTGTCAAGGCAGCAGCTACTCTTCCTGGGGTTTATTATGGATCCCATTAGTTCCTGCCAAGGCAGCAGCTACTCTTCCTGGGGTTTATCATGGATCCCCATTAGTTCCTGCCAAGGCAGCAGCTACTCTTCCTGGGGTTTATTATGGATCCCCATTAGTTCCTGTCAAGGCAGCAGCTACTCTTCCTGGGTTTATTATGGATCCCCATTAGTTCCTGCCAAGGCAGCAGCTACTCTTCCTGGGTTTATTATGGATCCACCATTAGTCCTGCCAAGGCAGCAGCTACTCTTCCTGGGGTTTATTATGGATCCCCATTAGTTCCTGTC